>NC_061117.1:185520191-185820191 GCF_002878395.1 Capsicum annuum | reverse complement strand
CTTAAGTTCTGCAGGTGCCATATGATATGGAGGAATAGAAATGGGCTGAGTATCGAGAAGAAGATCAATCCCAAATTCTATGTCTCTATTGGGAGGTAGCCCTGGAAGATCTTCCGAAAAGACATCAGGAAACTCATTAATAACGTCAACTGACTGGAGAGTTGGAGTCTCAGACTTACTGTCTTTAACTCTGACTAGGTGATAAATGCACCCTTTGGAAATAAGCTTTCTAGCCTTGAGATATGAGATAAAATGACTCTTGGGAGATGCAGAATTACCAGACCATTCGATAACAGACTCACCAGGGAACTGAAACTTGACTACACGGGTATGACAGTCTATGGATACATAACAAGAGTGAAGCCAGTCCATACCCAGAATAACATCAAAATCTACCATGTCTAACTCTATCAGATCAGCAAACATAACTCTATGAAGAATAGAAATAGGACACTTTTTGTACACTTTTTGGGAAACAATGGACTCACCCACAGGGGTAGAAGCTAGGATGGGATCAAAGACAATCTCGAAACTCACTTCAAAATTTACAGCAACCAGAGGTGTCACATATAAAAAACTGGACCCAGGGTCCAACAACACATAAACATAAAACTGAAATACACAAAGCATACCAGTAACAACTTAGGGGAGTCCTCCTGCTCCTGATGGGAATACAAAGCATAAAATCTATTCTGGCGCTGACCGTTAACAGTACTGGAAGAAGCACCATTAGTAGGAGCCGGACGAGCTACAAGAGCTGGAGCACTAGCAGTCTAAGCCTGGTGGTGAACATCATGGTTCCCCTGTCTGGTATGAGGATGATCTCTAAAGCTGTGGCCCTCCTGGACACATATATAGTAGCCCTTCTAACACCACAAACACTTACCCCCGTGATCCCTACCACATCTGGTGCATGATGGACGGTTAGGCCGGTTACTCACAATATTCTGAGATCCGAACATAGAAGACCTGTTTCCCTATTCTTGCCTACCTCTAAGTGCTGGAGCACTAGCTGATGATGGTGCTGGCATAGATGAGCGGCTTTGAAACTGAGGGCGATTCCATCCTTGTGATCTGTTCGGACCATAAGTGGGTTGCTTGGATCTGGATCTCTTATTCCCCTTTACTCTATCCCTCTGTTTTATCTTATCTAATTCGATCTATTGGGCATGGGTCATCAGTCTGGAAAAATTCATCTCACTATTAAGAATAGCTAATCTATACTCCTTAACCACATAGCTTGACGCCCCTGTAAAGAACATACCCATACTGGCTCGGTTGTCGGCTATCATATTTAGGGCATATTTTGATAACTAATTGAACTTCAAGCAATGCTCCTTAAAAGTCATAGAGCCTTGCCATAAGTTCATAAACTCCTCTACTTTTGCCTCCCTCAACTCTAGCGGAAAGAATTTATCCAGGAATGTATCCTAGAACTCCTTCCAAGTCATAGGAGCAGCACCCTCTACTCTACCCTTTCTCCATGAAACCACCCAGTCATACGCAAGGTATTTCAATCTGTAGGATGATAACTCAACACTCTCCTCCTCAGACATGTGCATTACCTGTGTTATCTTCCTTATCTCCTCCAGATACAACTGCAGATCCTTACCTACCTTGGACCCATAAAACTCTGGAGGATTCATCCGCATAAAGTCACGGATTCTTGCGGCAGCTAAGTCACCTCCCTGTTGTTGTGGATTCGGGGCCTGGTTGGCCTGATCATTAGCGGTAACAGCTTAGGCAAGCGCCTGAAATGCTACCTAAACTCAGCGTGGGATACATTCTCATTTAGGGGATCAGCAGGCTGAGGTTGCTGACCCGCGTTATTTCTTCTAGCTCAGTGAGGAGGCATATTTTGAAAGAAGAGAGCACTAATTAATAGCTGAAAGGGAACAACTGTAAGCACGATAGACTTCTGAAAGAATAAAATGACCCCCCTTTTTTTTCTAAAACGTTTTGTAGCCTCTTGCTCATAGATGTGGCGCGCTACACACCAATGATCAAGACTCTACTTAACGCGGTTTGTTAGACTCCCTAGGACTACAATAACATTAGGCTCTGATACCAAGTTTGTAATGCCCCAAAAATAGGGCTCGAGGCATCACACGATGCCCCAAGCTACCTCGAGGCATCACACGATGCCCCAAGCTAACTCTTTTAGCCATTTTTCTACCATTCAACACTTATAATCAAAGTCATCATAATCAAAACATCTAAACATCATCCATAATATCATACTGCAATATGAAGAAAATACGAAAAGAAACAAAATACGACATCTCTGACAAATCTGATCAATCTATCCATCTAGTTTGACAAACCTCTACTAAACTGTATATCCATGAGCCATTGGGACAACCCCAACTGACCCAAACTCAGGAAATAAACTGAATAACTCAAAGTAAATGAGGAAATCTGAATAACTAGTCCCTGGACCATGAGGACTCACCACTGCAGAGGATGTAGATCAACGTGCTCGAATAATCATGGTCAAACCTGGGAATGAGCATCTGAACCTACATTATAGGGAAAATGTAGCCTACATACGAACATGTGGGTCAGTATCATGGAATATGTACCGAGTACATGGGGGTGCATGAAATAAACATATTTATATGCATATATATATATATACATACATATATATATATATATATATTTAACGATCATGTCATAAGTTTTCTTTCCAAATCATGCAGGACATTTGTAAATGGCTCATAAAGCTTGAAAGAAATCTAAAATCTGAAATCATACACAATGAATGATAAAACATGCCAATTTAGGTATCATGAGCCATTACACTTAATCCAAATATCAAGATTCTTTTCTTATTCTCTCATCAAGCAATCTAAGTGAAATCTGGAATATTGAATACATCATAAATCTATATTTCAAATCTCTTTTAAATTAGTAAAATCAATCTAAGAATGAGGGACGACTTTTTGGGAGGTTCTTCTAACCAATATGTACACCATGTGAGCACCCATGATGTCCCACGAATTTCCCCTATAAGATTAGGGCTGTCCTACCCTTGCCATCGGTGTAGAACAATCTCATCTCAGTGATTACTATCTCAATTTTCCACATATAGTGGAAGTCAATGTCTCAACTAACGGTGGCACGTAGTTCTGGGGTATGAAACCGTAGTAACATACCCAACTTGGTGCTAAATACTACTCCCAATACTAAGCTCAAAAATCTCAATAAAAATTCACTTTAAGGGTAATCTCATATTTCTTAAGTTAAATAAATGATAAAATCCATAACTCGTTTCATAAAGTGAATTTTAACTCTGTTGTGACCAAAAGGTCAAATCTTTCTATACTTCATCAAAAATAGTCTAAACATGGGTGCATGTAGCACATAAATTCTCAAAACAACAATCTCAATGTGGGTTAATGACCCTTATAGTGATACTTAATCAAAACATTTCAACATTTATGCTTTATATCACAGGCATGCATAATTTATACGGAAATTTGAAAAATTTAAGCCTTTAATCATAACAATAATCTCAAACTCATGGAGTTTATTTTCTAAACATTCAAAATAATCATAGTATCTTGATCAACAACATAGGATAGGATTTATCACTTCAAATTCATGATAAAACATGTAAAAATCATGTATCTTTTTAAAATAATGCAAACTTTGTGCACAAGAATGAAAGGGTGTTCTTGTTCATAACCCCACATACCTTTATGGTAATGGATTCGTTAAAATATTGGACCCTTAATGTTGATTGTGTAACCCTAGTTGCTTTTCTCCTTTTGTGATCTTGGATGATGAACTTAGACTGTTAATAGGGTTATGATGTGTTTAGAATCTATTAAATTCATAAGTTTAAGTTTTGGGGTGTGTAAGGAGTGCCAAAAGACTTAATTTCCCTCAAAATAATCCAAAAATGGAGTGTTTAAGTCACTTGAAACCATAACATAGGCATTGCATATGATATCATCCATATTTACATAGGCGCCGCATATGATACCGCCTATATTTACATAGGATCCACATATGCTATCGCCTATACTTGCATAGGCGCCGCATATGCTATCGCATATGCTTTCTAGTGTCCATGTGCGATTGATTAGGCAACGTACTCTACTTCGCAAAGCCATAACTCCTAGCTCGGGTGTCAGATTTTGGTAAAATTGGTATCGTTGGAAAGGTAATTTGATTCTCTATAATTTTATGGGTAGAAATATACAGAAATACCACATATTTATCAAGCTATGTTCATTCAAAGATGACCCTTTGGAATTCAAACACTAAAACTTGATGGATTTCGAAACTCTTGGCTTGTACTACCTTAATTGACTCATATAATCACACTTAACACATCATAAGCTCTATTATAACTAGGGTAATCTTGGTAATTTAGGTTCCTAAATATGGCTTATAAAATTGGGGTTTTCACATATACGAACAATGGTTCGTTTTCTAGCTTAGGAAAGTGCGGGGCATTACAGTAGCACCCTCTGTTGTTAAGTTTCAATTCGAACAACTCAAATCCATTTTCTGATCATATCTTTTGTACAAGAACTCTAGACAAACCCATCCATTTTCTAGGCAGCCCTCTATGTTCTTCTCCTTTATGAGTAACAGCGCAAAAATACTTTTGCCAATGACATGCTTCGGTATCATAGGTTCTCCTCGATGAAGATTCTTTCCCTTTCCTAAAAATTCTCATATTTTCTCCAGTGTGGGAGTGAGCTCAAAGTCAGAGAATTAGAATACATTATTCGACAGATCCCAAAACTGTACCAAAGATTCTATCACAACTCTTCGCGGTTCAACATTCAAAAGGCTCCTTAAAAATCCCAAGTGTTTATACATTTCCCCCTATCCATAGTCAGTCATATTGTTATACCATGTCTGCAATAGATCCATAGCTTTATCTAACACCATCAAATGAGGTACTTCATCATCCCTTGGCCTCTTGTGACTCCTTCTAAATGAGCTCATATTTTCCTATAGGATAATGATGGCAAATAAGAATTCTATTTTAAACATCCCGAAATAAAGAAAAAAATAATTTTTGAAAGAACTTGATGGAATAATGCAGAATTAGATTTCAAAATGAGCATGAGAAAAATAGCAACTGACAAAACAAGAAGTATCAAAGTCTTCTAGAGTGGGAATAATATTTTGATGACGTTTGGACCAGACCCATTAGAAATGATTAGATTATTAAAACAAAAAGTGGACTGAATTGTTTGACAAAATTTTAACTGTGTTTAACAAAAATGGACTCTATGGTATTCGTAAAGAGATTTCAAAATAAAAGAAATGGACATAACGAGACAATGACATTAAAATGATTCTATCTGGATAGAAAAGTTCTATGTAAAAATACTATATATTTTTTAAAATAAGCCATTAAATTTTTTATGTAACTCCTTTTTTTCAGATCAATTAATTCACTTAAAAGACAATCAACATTCGATATGGAATTTCCTATAATGCAACAAGTAGCACATAAGATGTACATGATTGTCTCGAAGGATGGCACCTGTCCTAGATGGAATCAACCCCAGTGTTGATCCCCACTAAGTAAAAAATGCACGTAATGCAAATAAAGCGCAACCTTATAGGGATGACCATGTCTAAGTTTTAGTTATGCTAGGTTTAACTTGGTGGAGTTAGGTATCTAGACTGGCAGTAAAATGAGCAGATAAATTGAGTCAGGCAGGGACAACTTTATCGGTAGCAGGACTTTCCATCCTCACTGTTGGTCCCTTCCCGTCCTAAATCATGGGTGACTACAAAATCCTTCCCAGGAGTATTGTCGCATCTCTGGTATCTCAATCTCGAGAGTGTATACCACATCTCCGAATATAAAGTATCACAGAAGACTCAGATGGGTGCGCGAGAGAAGACAGTTTATATCACAATTCAAATAATATCAAAGCAATTAAACATGTATACAGATAACACATTTAATCCAACAATATACGAAAAAAATTAAGCAACTCCAAACAAGTCAATATAAAAGCTTGAAATCTAGTTTTATTCCCCAGCAGAGTCGCCATCTGTCACACCCTTATTTTTACCGCCCCAACCCCGTTAGGAAGTTCGCTTTAGAGAAAATGGGTTTTTCCAATTAAAGTAAAGTTTTGAAAAGGGATTATTTTATTTATAGAGTCTCCACTTGGAATTGAGTTTGGGTGTTCCAAGTCACCTTTTTGAATCCCTAATAAAAAAAATGACTCTTAATTTTTACTCTGCGGTTTAGAAATCCGGATAAGGAATTCTATTGACCGAAGGGAAGGTGTGAGGAACCCCTCGAGTCCCGTGATTCTAGCACGGTCTCTTTAATGGCTTATGTCTGGCTCAAATTAATCTTTTGGATATTCATAATTTATTAGCCTAAAATTTATTTACTTCCCACTTTTAATTTATTTTAAATTATTTGATTATATTAATATGTGGCTTGCCAATAGCAGTACTTTCTGGTCATACCACAGGTTTTGATATATTTCTCACGCTTTTGTGGTGTTTATGAATCGTCCCCATTTTCTCCAAGTCTAATTAAGAACCTAGCATGTTTAGAACCTACCCAACCCCATTAGATCGGCTTCAAAAGGTATGTTAATTTTTATTATGACGAATGATCGCTAGCAGGGCTTTCCAACTTCATCGTTAATTTTCACTTGTACACTAAATTTTCAATTTTCTAAAGATCAAGAACCTAAATCACACTTTTCGAGTTCGCTCCCTTGAAAATAAGTTTTTTCTCTCTTTTATTATCGATGAATATTTTTAAAAATACCTAAAATTTGTCTAACTTTAAAGGCGTGATTAATCTTTTGCATCACTTGTAAACTCATGACAATCTATTCTATTCGAATTGCTATTTAATGTTAATAATAAATTTAAACAAAATTTCATTTAGGGTGATTAGTTAATTTAACAAAATAATTCTCAAAATTTATTAATGGCAATGAAATAAAATAAAATAACAATAAAATAATAACAATAATGAATTAAATAATGTAACAAATACAAAGCTAACTGCATTATTTTAATTTTATTAAAATCTTCAATTCCTATTGTATATAAACTAAAGTAAATCCCAATTACACATGATGAGACAAATCAAACATAAAATCGCAGGGAGTATACTAATGATACTTATAAAAATTTGAATTTTATAACCAGTAAAAATATTTTGAAAAGTACTTATTTAATAAAAAGTTAAATTGAAATTGAAAATAATAATAACAATAATTTCTCTAATGCTCTGCTAAAGTAAATAGGTAAAGGAGAAATGTTTATTTTGTAGTATATTAAATGAAAAAGGAAATTGGTGGAGTAACTTAAAAAAAAAACAAAAGAAAGGCAAAACGATAAGGCTTATACAGAGAAGTTACATTTGCCACTTTGAAATTTAAAGATAGAGCTAATACATCAAATATCTTGTTTGTTAGGTTATCTTTTATTCTATTTTTTTGTGCTCTAGTTTGGCAGATAGCATTGTGGAGAACATAATTCATGACACCATTTTAGAGTAGACCTATGAAGAAAAGTACTAATCAACTGACAAATGACATGCAGATACATACATCGATAATATTGTTTACCAGCAGATTTTGTTGGAATAGCAGTGGACAATGACAGAAAAAGGAAAAGGGATAATCGCCGATGACGGGAAAGGGGAAGGGATGTTCGCACCGAGGTTGGCGGCGGTAGATCTGATGCGCCGGTGGCTGGAAATGAGGAAGCACGCCATTTGGTGAAGATCCCAGCGATGGGTCGCTGATTTTTTAGGGTTTTCTGGTCGGTTGACCATTTTTTGGGTTGCCGACAGATCTGGAGGGTTTTTCCTGGTGGATCTAGCCGAAAATAGTGTTTGCCATCGTGGAGGGAGACGGATCTTGATATTTTTGTTGATGGACACCGGTGTCTCACCGGTGGGAGTATTCTTCTTTTCTTTTCTCCTCTTTATTGATTTTTTTTATTTCCACTATGCTGTGTATTAAGTGTGTGCGCAGTGTATGTTGTATGAACTGTGTGAATAGTGAAACTTATTTTGTTTAATGACTATTTTTCTTTTGTTTTCTAAATTCTTTTCTTTTCTGTTATAAATTAAACTTAACAATATTAATACTCACTAATTTGATAAATAACACATAGTAACGAATAAATTCATATAATAAAATATAACACATAATGAATAACACATGAAATTATCTAAACAACTTTATTCACATTTTAATTCATATCAAAGTTATGCGATAAATAACACAGGATTAAATTGAAACTTGTATGATGAATTGAGTAGAAGAGAAACACGAACTCGCCACTGAAATCCTCAAATGAAACTCAAACGTCGAAACTCTGAACTCTCTACATTGCTTACTTTGATCAACTCTTCATTCCGTTTATAGAACATGCCTCCCAAAAAGACCAACGGAAGAAGAACTGGGAACTAGCCAACACCTCCGCCCGTTTAGAAAGATCTCCTAAATGAGCATGTCTCCTATGTAGAATCCAAAGTTGCATTAACCACTCTAGCTCATTCTGTAGTGGCCCAAAATGAACGCCCAGCTGTTATTCAGGCTAACCCAGTGGCCAATACCATTGCATCCAGGATTTGGGACTTCACCCGAATGAATCCTTCTTTCTATTTGGAATCCAAGTTTGAAGAGGATCCACAGGAATTCTTAGACATGGTGCAAAAAGTAACAAACATTATTGGAGTGACCTCTAGTGAGAGTGCTGAGCTAGCTGCCTATCAACTATAGGATGTAGCTCATACATGGGTTAAGTAGTAAAAAGTGGATAGGGGCATAGATACAGGGTCTACATAATGGGAAGAGTTTGCTACTGCATTTCTAGATAGGTTCTTCCCATTGGAGTTGAGAAAAACCTTGCTTTTAGAGTTTATTAACTTGAAGCAGGGCAGCATGATAGTAAAGGAGTATTCTCTTAAGTTTACTGTTAGTTAGGTATGCTCCTCAAGTGGTAGGTGATAGCAGGTTTAAGAGGAGCAAGTTTATATTTGGTGCATTTGACAATGTGGTTAAGAAGTGTAGGACCACAATGCTGATTAAGAAGATGGACTTATCTAGGTTGATGGTCTATGCTTAACTTATTGAGGAACAGAAGACAAAGAATAAAAAGAGGGAGAGCAAGAAGGATAGAACAAGTAGCTTTAGTTTTTCTCATCCAAAGTCAGAAGGTGGTAACCGTCCTTATTTCTACCCGAAGTCTTCAGTTCTAGCTTCGTCCTCAGCCAGTTCTCCAATTCTTAAATTCAGAAATGGTAATAGGGATAGGGTGCCAGGCTCCAAATCTCAGGGTAGTGTTAGCAGTGCTCGAACAAATCCTCTTTGCCCGAAATATGGAAGAAACCATCAGGGTATCTGCAGGGATGACAGTGATTTATATTTTAGGTATGGCAAACCAGGTCATAGAATTAGAGATTGTCCTTAAGTGGGTTCACAGAATCAGCATAATCGTCCCTCAGCTTAGTCTGATCGCCCATATCAGTAGGGTGCCGCTTTCAGTGCCACCAGTGGGCAATGCCCAAACAGACTCTATGCACTTTAGTCCTGACAGGATCAGGAAAGTTCTCCTAATATGGTCACTAGTACGTTACAATTTTACCATTTATATGTTTATGCTTTGCTAGATCCAGGAGCTTATTTGTCCTATGTAACTTCATATATAGCTGTCAACTTCAGAGTCAGTCCTAAAATCTTAGTAGAACCCTTCTCAGTCTCTACCCCAATAGGTAAATCTATCATATCCCGATGGGTATACAAGAACTGTCCGATTGTGGTATCTCAGAAGTTACTTCAGTAGACTTAGTAGAGTTAGAGATAACGGATTTTGATGTCATTCTCGGCATGGATTGGATCCATTCATACTATAGTTTAGTTGATTATAGAAACAGAGTTGTCTATTTTTAGTTCCCGAATGAACCTGTCCTAGAATGGAGGGGTAGTACCACAGCGCTTAAGGGTCATCTTGTTTCATACCTTAGAGCTAGAAACATGATATCCAAGGGGTATGTCTATCATCTTGTGCGAGTCAAAGACTCTAGTTTTGAATCTCCTAGTCTTGATTTAGTTTCAGTATTAAGTAAATTTCTAAATGTGTTTTCCAAAGATCTTCCAGGAGTTCCTCCCATAAGGGAAATTGACTTCAGAATTGACCTTCTTCTAGATACTCAACCTATCTCTATTCTGCCATACAGAATGGCTCCAGCTGAACTTAAAGAGTTAAAAGAACAGTTGAAAGATCTCCTAGATAAGGGATTCTTCAGGCCCAGCATATCACCTTGGGATGCACCAGTTCTATTCGTATGAAAGAAAGATGGTTGTCTTAGAGTGAGCATAGACTACCATCAATTGAACAAAGTCACATCCAAGAATAAGTACCCACTTTCTAGAATCTATGACTTTTTTGACCAGCTTTAGGGTGCCAGTTATTTTTCTAAGATAGACCTCAGATCAGGCTATCATCAGCTCAGAGTAAGAGAATGTGACATTCCAAAAATATCTTTTCGAACTCGGTATGGTCACTTTGTGTTTCTAGTCATGTCTTTTGGTGTCACAAATGCCCCAGCAGCTTTCATAGACTTGATGAACCGCATGTTCAAGAAGTAATTGGATATGTTCATTATAGTCTTTATCGATGACATTCTTATTTACTCCCGCAGTGAGAATAATCATGCAGACCATATCAAAATAGTATTGCAGACCCTCAGAGCCCATCAGTTGTTCGCCAAATTTAGTAAGTGCAAGGTTTGGCTAAGGTCAGTAGCATTCCTTGGTCATATCATTTCAGGTAATGACATTAAAGTTGATCCTAAAAAGACTAAAGCAGTGAGAAGATGACCCAGACCTATCTCTCCATTAAATATTAGGAGTTTTTTTTGGCTTTGTTGGCATTTATCGATGGTTTATTAAAGGATTTTCTTCTATTGCATTCCCCATGTCCATATTGACTCAGAAGAAAGTCAAGTTCTAGTGGTTAGATTCTTGTGAGAAGAGTTTTTAGGAGTTGAAGACTCTACTTACTACAACCCTAGTTTTGAATTTACTAGATGGTTCATACAGGTTTGTTATATATTATAATGCTTCCAGAGTTGGCTTGGGATATGTTTTAATGCAGAGGGGTAAGGTTGTTGCCAATGCCTCTAGGCAGCTTAAGCCTCATGAAAAGAATTATCCTACATATAATCTAGAGCTAACAGTTGTTATGTTTGCCTTGAAGATTTGGAGGCACTATTTGTATGGGGTACATGTTGATGTGTTCATAAACCACAAAAGGCTGCAGTATGTATTTTCTCAGAAAGACTTGAACTTGCATTAGAGAAAGTGGTTGGATTTGTTGAAAGACTATGACATAAGTTTTCTGTATCATCCGGGCAAGGCTAATATTGTGGAAGATGCTCTCAGTAGATTTTCCATAGGTAGTGTTGCTCACGTTGAAAGTGGTAAGAAGAAGCTAGTTCAGAAAGTTCATTAGCTTGCCAGACTAGGTGTCCATTTGATTGATTTGGAGAAAGGTAGTGTGTAGGTGCAGAATAGTGCAGATCTGGAGGGTTTTTCTTGGAGGATCTGGCCGAAAATGGTGGTTACCATCGTTGGAGGGAGATGACTCTTGATGTTGTTATTGATGGATGTTGGTGTCTCACTGGTGGGGGTGGTCTTTCATTGATCTTGAGGGATTTTCCGTTGGTGGTGCAACTACCATGCTTTTGACATGGCTGATCCAGAGAATTTTTGGTGGTGGGGAGCTTCGCCGGCATGATTGATTGAAAAGAACAACAATTCCAGCCAATTACTTACCGAAAAAAAGTCATTCCAAGTGCTGTTTTCTTTTCTCCTCTGTTTTATTGATTTTTTTTGTTTCCGCTATGTTGTGTATTAAGTGTGTGCGTAGTGTATGTTTTTTAAACTGTGTGAATAGTAAAACTCACTTTGTGTAATGCCTATTTTTCTTTTCTTTTCTCAATTCTTTTCTTTTCTGTTCTAAATTTAACTTAATAGTATTAATACTCAGTAATTTGATATACAAGACATAGTAACGAATAAATTCATATAATAAACGATAACACATAATGAATAACACATGAAAATTATTTAAACAACTTTATTCATATTTTAATTCATAACAAAGTTATGCGATAAATAACAAAGGATTAAATTAAAATCTGTATGATGAATTGAGTAGAAGAGAAATACGAACTCGCCACTGAAATCCTCAAATGAAACTAATCACTAGGCTGTACTAGGCTTAACTGAACTAACACTGATCGTGTTGACTGACTGAACTGGCCTGAGTTCACTGATTCTGTTAACTGACTGAGTACTACTGTTCTTGACCTTTACTGGGACTAATCCATAACAGCTGAAACTAAGTAAACAACTAGATTTTGGGTAATAAATACCCCCAGGACTCGCTACCATAGATAATGGAACCATATCTCAGCATTAAAAGCATCACACATAAGTTATCATTCATAATTCCTTTACATAGATATTTTGTCAAACACTTAGGATACATAACTCTTGTACATGAGAATGAGCAATATATGATTATCATGATTACCACATTCAACACCGAAATTCAAAGATTTAGCATGAGGGTTACATAAATCAACATACATTCTAGTTAATTCACATGAAACTCAAAATATTCTTAGCTTGAAATCCCACACAACATACATACATGAACACAATTCCATTCAACAATGTAAGTCATAATTTAAGTTTTAAAGAAGGATTCTTGAACTCTAAGGGTGGAAGGACCCAAGGATGAACACCTAAACATACCTTGCTTGTTGAATTCGTGAAAGTTATTGAGGAATCCTTGTAATTTGAACTTGAATGCTAGAGGGGATAGGGTTTGTTCTTGAAAGGGAATGCTTTTGATTTTGAGAGAATTGTGATAAATGAGGTAAAAATGCTATTTTGGGACCTAAATCCCGTGTTAAAGTGAGGGGATAAGACTAAAATACCCCTCTAAACTCGGGATTAAATGAGTTGAAAATGCCTAGTGACGCTATAGGCGCTGCGCCACGTTGATGGTATTGACGCGATCACCGATGCATCGCGTCGATGGGTTCAATGCAATAACCAACGCAATGCATCGAGATCGCGTTGGATTGCTATTGTGGTCATCCAAACGTGACTCAAACAATGTACGAAAATTTTGAAACTCACCCGAGATGACCTACAGATAGTCCTGATCATGCATCAACTTAAAAATCGATATTATAAGGTAATAAGGATAAAAAATAAGCTCATCCAATTACGAAGGATAAAAATGATTCTATGTCTTAACACTTAGCTGAAATTTTCTAAGTTTGGGACCCCTTATTACAAGCTATATGGGACTGAATTGAACTAGAACTTTTACGAGATTTTACACCTTACGTTTCATGAACGACCTCGAACTCCACTAAAAACATCAAATATAAAATTTACGTGTCAAAATAAAACCAACAACAACCATATTGACCACTTTTGGTTCGGGGTCAAAATGGACCCCCGAAATGGGTTTTTGAAAAAGAAGGGCAAATCATAACTTTACTTCAAAAATGCGTTCCTCATATTTGTAGGAACCTACAGCTTAAAACACAAGTCAAATAGAGTCAAAAAAGGTTCAAATCAAAGAAAAACTATTTTTAAGCTTTATTGGATAAAATATTCGAACAGGTTAAAGTCAAGAATCGGAGTTATTTTAAAGGTTAAATTGATGAAAAACTAGTAATTATAAGATAAGAAAATATTTTTCAAGTGAAATTGGAGTTTAAAATCAAGCTCTAAGATTTTTGGGGTTTTGAGAAATTAATCAAGAAATTACTAAGAAAGGGATAAATCCTTACCTTAAATCCATAATAGAATCAAGAAATACATGTGAATTTAGCTTCCCAAGCTCCCACAAGCTTCACTTTTAAGCTCCCACTCTATTTTAGGGTTTAACTCCTAAGAGGTAAGATGAAAAATGAGCAGAATAGGCCAAAAAGCTATTTATTATTGTATATTTTTCTGCACAACTATTGCTAAAAAGCTGGGGGTTTTTAAGTCAATCCGAAATTCGACGTGGTGCTCGGAATTAGGTCGGAGTCCGATATACACAAACGAACTACGCAACCACACTAAATTCTACATTCCGGATGCGTTGCCGAATTTTGATTTTTGAAAAAAATATGATTTTCACAAAGTTGATCGCCAAAATTTGAAATCACAATTTTCCAAATTGAGGGTCAAAATGAGATTTAAAAGTCGTAAAATTACACCAAAAATGTTACTACCCTATGAATCGATAGAACATTGATGAGCTCTATAGACCTGTAATGATTTGTGAAAATGATCGTAACTCTTAACAAACATCTAAGGGACTGAGTTAAAAAAAATACCTTATGAATCGATATTTTAAATCCATTTGCAAAGCTGGATTTTTTATTCGAGGTCGTTTCAACCAAATGCGGGTCCTACACTCATATTTCTAATTTTTCAACTTTTTTACCAATAGGTCGAAGTGAGCTCGGGTGCATCTGGACCCAAACCAAAGGTCTACCTATCCTAAAATTGATATTTCAGAGTTGTTGACACAATCCATTCAACCATCCATCGTACGGATCAAAAAGATATCCACAGAAGTCCAAAATAAGGCTCTCGAAGCCATCAAGAACCATAATATCGTATAAGTGGTACTAAAATACATCGGGAACCATGCCAATCACCCCCACACCCCAGAAATACCATATGCTACTACGAAAAAGGGTAAAATAGTCAAATCACACAAAATCATACATTTCACATATTTCATCAAATTTTTAGGTTGTTCCATCGTCCACCACAAAAAATCTAGTTCATCCTCGAATTAAGACAAAGAAATACATGAATCAACGAAGAGCTGAGGATAAGAACTACACATATTAGACTCGATCTCCCAAGTTGCATAATCTATAGGTTGATGACACCACTGGACCTTAACCACAGGGATCACTTTAGAGCTCAATCGTCTAACATCCCTAGCCAAAATGGAGATCGGCTCATCAACAAAGGGCAACCGCTAATCTAATTGAACCACCTCCCAACGAATGACATGAGACTCATCAGGAATATAACGACGAAGCATAGAAATATGAAAAACTGGATGAATAGCTGACAGATCATAGGGCAAAGACAACTCATAAACCACATCACCAACAGTTCAAAGAATCTCAAATGGACCAATATACCTGGGGCTAAACTTTCCCCTTTTCCCAAACCTCATCACACCCTTCATGGGTGAAACTTGAAGGAAAACACTATCATCAACACAAAATCTCTAGGTACAAAGTCTATGATCAGCATAGCACTTCTTCCTACTCTAAGCCATTCTAAGTCTATCCTGAATGGCCCAGACTTTATCCAAAGACTCATGAAGCAAGTCCATGCCTCAAAGTATCACCTCTGAAACATCAAAGCAACCTCCTAGAGAGAAATAATCCCTCAAAAGGATCCACATCAATATTGAAACAATAGCTATTATTATATGCAAACTCTGCTAAAGCCAAAAGTTATTCCCACTGGCCACCAAAATCCATCACGCATGCGCGGAGCATATTCTCCCAAACCTGGATAGTCTGCTCTGACTGGCCATCAATATAGGATGAAATATTATGCTAAGATCAACCTGAGTACCCAACTCATCCTAAAAAGTCTCACAAAAGTGAGATGCAAACATAGAACATCGTTATGAAATAATGGACACAGACACACCATGCAGACATAAAATCTCAAGAATATAGATACAGACCAACCTCTCAGTACTAAATAAGACCTGAACCAGAATAAAATAAGCAAACTTGGTCAATCAATCCATGATGACCCAAAAACTGTCAGAACCATGAGATGTACAAGGCAAGCCAGTGACAAAATCAATGGTGATCTATTCCCAAACTGATAAAAAGGGGATGGGTAACCTCTGAAGAAAACCAGCAGGTCTTATATGCTTGGCCTTCACCTACCGATAACATAGGCAACGAGCCACAAAATTCATTATATCTTGCCTTATACAACCCCACCAGTAGTGTTATCTTAAATTACCATACATCTTAATCATACCTAGATGGATGAAATATCCAGAACAATGGGCTTCCTCCAAGATCAACCTAATCCAGTCACCTACTCTCGGCACACAAACTCGACCTCCAATCTGTAAAAATCCATCCGAATCAAGTGAGTCTTTCTTAGTCTCCCTACTCAATACCTTATCTCAAAATGACCTCAATCCAACATCATCAAATTGATGAGCTCGAATCTGATCCAAAAAAAAATCTAGCATCCACAAATGCCAAAACACGACCTGGTGTTAAAAGATCAAGTCTAACCATTTCTTTAGCTAAAGACTAAACTTCTAAGGCCAAAGGACTCTACTGGATCAAAAGATATGCTAAGCTACCCATGCTAGTCGACTTTTGGCTTAAGGAATCCACAACCACATTAGCCTTTCCCTGATGATAGAGAATAGTCAAGTCATAATCATTAAGTGACTCAAGCCAATGATGCTGCCTCATATTAAGATCTCACTGGGTAAAGAAGTACTAAATGCTATGATGATTTGAGAAGATCTCACGACGGACTCCATACAAGCAATTCCTTCACAACTTTAAGGCAAACACAATTGTGCATAACTCAAAATCATGGATGGGATAATTACTCTCATGAGGATTCAACTGAGATGCATACACAATCACCATGCCCTCCAGCATTAACACAGCACCCAATCCAACACCGAAAGTATCACAAAACACAATTAAGCCTACGCCCTCCTTGGGAAAAGCCAAAATAGAAATCAAAGTCAACAAATCCTTGAGCTTTTGAAAGCTTACCTCACAAGCATTGGACAATTGAAAAGAAATCTTCTTCTGGGTTAAATTGGTCAACGGAGCCGCAATAGAAGACAAAACCTCAAGAAAATGCCTACAATAGCTTGCTAAGCCAACAAAACTCCAAATCTCAGTGGGTGAAGTAGGTCTAGCCCAATCATAAAATGCGACAATGTTAGCTGGATCAACCACAATACCTTTCTTAGTCGCCACATATTCCAAGAAAAAAATAGACTCCAACCAAAACACCCTCTTAGAGAACTTAGCATGTAACTTCTCATCCCTCAATCTTTATAGCACGATCCGCAAATGTGCCTCATGCTCAACCTCACTCATGGAATAAACAAGGATATAATCTATAAATATAATAACAAAGGAGTCAAGATACGATTGAAACATCTAGTTCGTCAACTCCATGAATGTGACAGAGGCATTGGTCAACCCGAAGGATATGACCAAGAACTCATAATGACCATATTAACCGAAAAACTATCTTTAAAATATCCAAAGCTCTAATCCTCAACTGGTGATAACTGGACCTCAAATAAATCTTCAAAAACACCACAACATCATGAAGCTAATCAAACAAAACATTACTACGAGGAAGAGGATACTTATTCTTAACTGTCACCTTATTCAACTGTCGATAATCAATACACATCCACATAGACCCATCTTTTTCTTCACAAAAAGGATACACGCACCCCAAGGTAAAATACTAGGTCAGATAAATCCCTTATCCGATAACTCCTGCAACTGATCCTTTAGTACCTTTAACTCTGTTGGGGCCATCCTATATAGAGGAATTAAAATAAGCTTGGCGAACGGATCAACATTAATAGCAAAATCAATATCTCAATTCGGAGGCATACTAGGAAAGTCTATAGGAAATACATCCATAAACTCACGGAGAACACAGATAGAATCCAAGAAAGAAAGCAAAACAACACTGGTGTCACGAATATAGGCCAAATAAGATAAATATTCGCTCTCAACCAATTTATGAGCCTAAACATAAGATGTAATCCTCTTAGGACCCGAATGAAGTACACCCTTCCAAGCTATCCTTGGCACAGCCAGTGAAGCTAAAGTTATGGTTTAGGCATAACAATCTAGGATGCAATTTAAGGAGCCAACCAATCCATACCCAAAATAATATCAAAATCAACCATATCTAATACAAGCAAATCTACTAAAGTCTCATCCCCAATAAAAGTCAAAACACAAAATTGGTGCACCCGATTCACCACTAAAGAATTACCTACCAAGTAGATACACAAATAGGCATAGTAAAAGGCTCACTAACAGAATCAAAATCCAAAGCAAAATATATAAACACATAGGAGAAAGTTGATTCGGGATCAAATAATACAGATGCAGGGTTGAAACAAATAAGGATGATACCTATAATCATAGCATCAGAAGCCTCAACCTCAAGTTTGCCTGGTATATCATAACACTGACCATGACCACTAGCTTCTTGGGTATCCCTATGACCACCAACTACATGAGTAGCCCTACAGCCACCCCCATAAGCTCCAGTAGCTCTGCCCCTTACCACTGGTTCTACCCTTACCCTTCATAGATGAAATAGGAGTGGCCCGAATCATTCGGCGAGGACAGTCCCTGGACACATAGTTAATCTCATTGCACACATAACAACCTCTACGATTAGTTTCAATAGAAGAAGGTACAAATGAGCCTAAATGGCCATCCTGAACTGCTGAACTAGAAGATCCACCACCTAAACTCTATAAAGCCTTTTGCACTAGCCTCCATGGTATCCATGAGAACCTTAAGAATTCTAACTCCTAAACTCACCAAAACATGATGACTTCTTAGTGCCTCTCTAAAATGCACTACGAATATCCCCTGTCATCTTAGCATGATCCATAATACTTTGAAAAGATGCTCCAATTACAATCATCTAAGTCATAGCTAATTGAAGAAAGACATCCAAACCCTTTACAAACTTTCGTATCTGGTTAGACTTGGTGGAAATTCTATCATAAGAATATTTAGACAGGTCATAAAAGTGTGACTCATACTCAACAACTGTCTTGGAACCTACTCCAAATGATCATACTCGTCCCACATATAGTCTCTCAAACTAAAAGGCATAAATCTCTCTAGGAAAGCCTTGAAGAACCAATCATAAGTCATCTTAGGAGAATCATAGGGTCTACAACAGACAAATAACCTTCACCAATCTCTCATGGCATCGCTCAACTAATAAGATGTAGTATAATTCACACCATTTATGCAAAAAGAGTGAAACACAACTTAGAACACAAGGTATGAAAGAACTTTGCATGATAAAGAATAAAATAAGAAAAGTTTCCTAAAGATGTCCTATAGCCTTCGAAGATAAATACGGACATCTACATACAAAACTGTGAAACTCTATTAGACATCTCATTCTTACACTATTAAAACCAATAAAACCTGGCTTCTCTAATACCAATTTGTCACAACCCAAAAATGAGGGTTATGATGGCACTTGTTGCGGCGTACCTTGACAAGTAAGCCTATCATTCAAACTGATACAAAAAGAAAAAAAACAAAAATACCCCAAGGTAATGCTTTTAGAGCGAAGACAAACCATATAAGTTATCATAACAATGCAGAAAGAACTTATCCAAAATACCAATCATACCCAAAATTAGGTGTCAATAGTGTAAGAATGACCAATATAATCCAGGAGTCAAGTAAATCAAAAAAGTAACCACAAAGAAATAATACCTGTCTCTGAATACTATTAAAGACATTACTACTATAGAAATATAGAGAATGTTCAACCGCTACCTTAGAAGCTCCAAAAATTACTTGAGTCAAGCAAGTTGAAGCGTACTCGAACTAGAAGCTTATGTTGATTTCTTATATTGATCATTATTAGTCCAGAAGGTATGTTTTTAGTTTGGGTCAGCTGTGGTCTGTCCTAGTGGCTCTTCAGTCAATAGTTATAGGCTTGTTAAGACTATTTAAATGATGTGTTCTTTTAGTTTCTCACAGATTTGTATATCATTTATGTAACACCTCGAGTCTGTAACCCAGACTATATAGGGTGCTCATAATCCCGAAGGACCACAAGCTAACCCATGACTGATATCTTTAACTGAGCACTGAATAATATACTATAAAATGTAGAATAATAGGATGAATGCCATAAGGTTCAATACTGTAATGAAAACTGAATAAGGTATCACAATACCAAAACTGAACAACTGTCAAAAAATACTCTAGTCTAAAAAGCCTCTAAACTGTCTGAACTACAGAGTTGATGGGACAAGTCCCCAACTAACTCTAACTACTAAAAATAAACTGAAACAATAATCATATCCTCAAAGTATGAGGACTCACCACTGATTTTGCTGCTGATAATCTAGGCTGCTAAGAATAGTTCGAAGCTCGAACATCTGAACCTATGGTAGAAAACACCATAGCACAAGAGAAAAGTATGTGTCAGTACTTCGATTGTACTGGTATGCAAAGTGAGGTAGGTTGAATGTGTAGGTTTATATGCATGAACAATACTATCTGAATAACATTAGTATAACTAAATGAGAGTACATGCATGAATGCATAAACTGTGGCTATAGTCATGATAACACTGGATACTGAGTTCTAGATACTGTCTAACTAATAACTAAGTTTACTGATACTGTACAATTGATAATTGAGTGACTGTATCTGATAGTCCTGCTTCTGTGAAACTGATATGAGTTCCATGCTGAGCTGAATAACTGTATATGATAGTCTTAAAGTTGTAAAACTGAACAGAGTTCTATCTGAGACTGAATCTAAAACAGAGACTATGGGAGGTAATCATCTAACTGACCTACCCTCTCTACTATAACCTCAGTTAGAAGGGTGTCAGTACTATGCCACGGGTAAAGACAAGTTGTGAGTTAACCTTCTCTAACAGAAAGCTCTTTCTGTCAACCCTCGCTGGTAAAAAAACCCGTATAAGATATATCAATCCTCTAGTATGGCAGGAAAACATCTCAACCTATGCAGGCTATGTAGTTTTGGAATGCGGGGATCGCTACTAAGGGTCAAGCCCTATACTGGAAGGAATACCCCATCCCTGGGTTCACTTGGTGTTGAATCCTACTCCTAACTGAATAAACACTAAACTGGGTTTCCTAGTCTGTACTAGGCTGGACTGAACTATTACTGATTGTACTATTTAACTGAACTGAACTAAGTTTACTGAATTCATTGACTGATGGAATAATACTGAATTTAATTGATTGACTAAATTTACTAGGGTCTGAACTGAATACTGAACTGGACTGGACTGAAACTGAGTCTATTGAATTTTTCTTGAGTTCTGTAACTAACTGAGAATACTACTAATCATGACATAACTAAAATTAATTTGTAACTAAAACTGGTTCTAGGTAATCAGCTAAATTGTCGGGTATTATATACCCTCAGGACTTGATAGCATAATAATTAAATCATGTCACAAGCATGAAAGCACAACCATGGCTAGATGTTTATAATTCATTCACTAAGGCATTTTAACAAACATCGGAGATGCATTACTTGTTCATGAATAAGGGATACATGTTAACATACTATAGCATGGCATTTTTCACTCCCATAGACAATTTATCAAACACTTGCATGACATAACTTGCACATAAACTAGCATGACATGATTTCTTTCTCTTATTATCCCTCATGAGCAATTCATCAAACACTTGGTGAGCGTAATGTATACACATAGCACTATACAACAAATAGGCATGATAATTCAAATCCCTATTGACAAATTTCAAGGGTTTAACGTGGATTCATATGATACTACACATAAATCTTGAAATTTTGAAAAAGGTTTCTTGGACTCTAAAGGTGAAAGGGAACCTTGGATGAACACTTGACATACCTTGTTGCTTGATTTTGAGAAGATTGATGGTGAAATCTTTAAGATTTGAATCTTCAATTAAAAACCCTAAAGCATGTTCTTGAGAGAATTTGAGAGAAAAATGAGTATATTTTTTTGATTTAGGGATAAATTTTTTGTTTTGGCTGAATAGGGTTAAAGGGAATTAACCCTTTTGCCCTTAAAAATTCAAAGATGGACTACAAATTTACCCTAGCCGAACTGGCCAGGGCTCCGTGGGCTCTAGTCCGTCGCTTTGGGCAAGGCGCTATGGTGCCTATCGCAGTTGCTCCCAAGCACTTAATTGGGTGAGGCGGCGCGGGATAATCACCCTAAGCCACTAGTTTGGGGTTCCAAACATGCCCTTACGCTTGTCCAAAAATTCCAAAACTCACCCGAGATGTACTATTGACTTCCCCGATCATGAATCAACTTTCTAAGGTCGGGAAGGTCATAAATAAATTCATCAAAGTTTGAAGGCCTTAGAAAAGACTAAGTCCTCATTCTTAGATAAAATTTTCTAAGTGTGGGATCCCTTATTAAGCTTAAAAAAGGCTGAGTTAAGCTTAGGACTTTTGTGGGGTCTTACAATATCTCCCCCTTGGAAATATTCATCCTCGAATAAAATTGACCAAGCTGTGAACACTGGTAGACTGAACTTATTTCCCGGACATGAACATCTGAAACATGATTACATAACTGAGATTACTTATATACTGAAATTCATACTGAATATGCATATCTGATGCATGAGTACATGACTAAGTTGATTCATGAATGCATGACTGGGGTTATTGATAAACTAAGTTTTTCATGCTAAACATGAATAACTGATGTATGAATTCATGATTGGACTGACTCAAGAATATATGAATAAATATTGCAATGGTAACTGATACCAAGTTTATAATGGAAATCTGAGCATGAAACTGAGTAAGCTTGAGGAAAAACTGTTACCTCGGGTTGAGTCTGAGTTTGTGGAGAAGAGGTGAGGATACTTGGTATGCATGTCTGCTTCTGCTTCCCAAGTAGCTCCCTCAATAGACTGATTCTGCTAAAGAACTTTGACTAGAGGGACTTCTGTGTTCCTCAGTCCGCAAATTTGATAGCCAAGGATTTCGACTGGGACCTTTTCATAAAAGAGACTGTTCTGAACATCTATGCCCTCTGTAGCGACTACGCCTGATGGGTAACCTATGCATTTATTTAGCATGGGGACATGGAATACTGGATGTACTGAAGCTAAATCTAAAGACAACTCAAGCTCGTATGCTACCTTTTCAAAATGGCTGAGAATTCGGTAAGGACCGATATAGCGGGGACTGAGTTTCCCCTTCTTGGCAAACCTCTTCACTCCTTTCATAGGAGATATTTTCAAGTACACATAGTCACCAATATCGAACTCGATATCCTTTCTATGAACATCTACGTATGATTTTTGCCGGCTCTGAGCTGTCTTGAGTCTTTCCCTAATCAACCAAACTTTTTCTAAGGTATCGAATACCAAATCAGGCCCTACCACCATGGCCTCACCTACTTCAGACCAACCAATAGGAGATCTATATCTCCTCCTATAAATCACTTCAAACAGAGCCATATAAATGCTGGAATGATAGTTGTTGTTATATACGAACTCAATTAAAGGCAAGTGGTCATCCCAAATAACTTTAAAATCAATTGTACATGCTTGTAGCATATCTTCTAAGGTTTAAATAGTCCTTTTTTCTTGACCATCTGTCTGAGAATGGAATGTTGTATTGAGGTGAACTCAGGTACCAAGACCTTTTTGGAATGCCTTCTAGAAATGAGAGGTAAACTGGATACCTCTATCTGAAATAATGGACAATGGGACACCGTGCAATCTGACCAACTCTTTAACATAGAGTTTGGCATAATGCTCGATTGAATAAGAGGTATGGACTGGTAGGAATAAGCTAATTTTTTCATCTTATCTACAATGACCCAAAATAAATCATGTTGATGATGAGTATGAGGTAAACCCATCATAAAGTCTATGTTCATTTCTTACCACTTCCAAGTGGGAATATTGAACTCCTACATGGACCCACTTGGCTTCTTATGCTCAATCTTAACCTGCTGACATGTTGAGCACTTAGCCATAAACTCTGTAATGTCTCTCTTCATCCCACTCCACCAATAGATCTCCCGCAAATCACAGTACATCTTAGTGGCCCCTGAATGAATAGATTAACCGCACCATGCACTTTTGCGATAATTTGTTTCCTCAAGTCATCAACTCTTAGCACACAAAGCTGATCCTGGCAACACAACACACCATCTCCCCTTTAGAAGAAAACCTCAACTTTTCAATCCTTGACTGACTCTTTCAACTTGACTAAACAGGATCTCTATCCTGTTTTTCCTTTACTTCAGAAACTAGAGATGATTCTAAACTATTCTGAGCCTACACACTACCTTCGGCTGAATCGAATAGGTATATATCTAGTCGGGCAAGCTGATGAACTTCCTGAGCTAACTTCTTCTTACTGTCCTTAACATGAGCAACACTACCCATAGACAATCTATTGAGAGCATCAACCACTACATTGGATTTTCCTGGATGATAAAGGATACTAATATCATAGTCTTTAAACCACTTCAACCACCTTCTCTGATGGAGGTTAAGGTCTTTATAAGAAAACACATACTAAAGGATCTTGTGATTTGTGAACACATCTACATGCACCTCATATAAATAGTACCTCCAAATCTCTAAGGCAAATACTATAGTTGCTAGCTCAAGATCATGAGTCGGATAGTTCTTCTCATGGGTTTTAAGATGTATAGATATGTAGGCTATGAACTTACCATGCTACTTGAGGACACAACCCAAACTTACTCTGGATGTGTCACAGTATACCACAAATCCATCTAAACGATCTGGTAGAGTCAAAATTGGAGCTCAGGTGAGTCGAGTCTTTAACTCCTGAAAACTCTTCTCAGAAGAATTTGACCACTAAAATTTGACTTTATTCTGAGTCAATCTAGACATAGGGGATGCAATAGACAAAAATCCCTTAAAAACCATCTATAATAGCCATTTAAGCCCAAGAAACTGCTGATATCTGTCGGAGAAATAGGCCTGGGCCAGTTTCTCACTGCTTTGGTCTTATGGGGATCAACTCTAATGCCATCATCAAAGATGATATGACCAAGGAATTCTATTAACCTTAGCCAAAATTTGCACTTACTGAATTTGGTGAATAGTTGATGGTTTCTAAAAGTCTGTAATACTATTTTGAGATGGTCTGCATAATCATGCTCACTGCGAGAATAGACAACGATGTTATCTATGAAGACTATGATGAATATGTCCAAGTACTACTTGAACATATGGTTCATCAAGTCCATGAAAGTTGCTGGGGCATTGGTAAGACCAAAGGACATGAATAAGAATTCAAAGTGACCATACCAAGTTTTGAAAGTTGTCTTCAGAATGTCACATTCTCTGACTTTGAGTTAATGATAGTCGGATCTGAGGTTTTTCTTAGATAAATAACTAGCCTCCTGAAGTTGGTCAAACAAGTCATCAATTCTGGAAAGTGGATACTTGTTCTTAACCGTGACTTTATTTAGCTGATGGTAGTCTATACACATTCTGAGAGAACTATCTTTCTTTCACACAAATACGACTGGAACACCCACGAAGATATATTAGGTCTGAAGAATCCCTTGTCTAGGAGTTCCTTCAACTGTTCTTTTAATTCTCTAAGTTTTGCTAGGCCATTCTATATGGAAAAATAGATATGGGCTGAGTATTTGGAAGAAGGTTTATTTTGAAAATAATTTCCATTTCAGGAGGTACTCTCGGAAGATCTTTAGGAAAGACATCTGAGTATTCATTCATTGCTGGGACTTACTCAATACTGGGAGTTTCTGAACTAGAGTCTCTAACTCGTACAAGATGATAGACACATCCCTTAGATATCATTTTTCTTGCCCTTAGGTAGGAAATAAGCTGACCCCTAAATGTTGAAGTACTACCCCTCCACTCTAGGATGGGCTTATTTAGGAACTAAAACTATACAACTCTATTTTTATAGTCGACTAAGGCATAGCAGGAATAAAGCCAATCCATGCCGAGAATGACATCAAAATCGGTCATCTCTAATTTGACTAAATCTGCTGAAGTGACTTTCTAAGATACCATAACCAGACAGTTCCTGTATACCCGTTGGGTTATGATAGATTTACCCACTGTGGTAGAGACTGAGAAAGAATTTGTTAGGATTTTGGGACTGACTCTAAAATCAACAGCTATATAAGGAGTAATAAAGGACAAAGATGCTCCTAGATCTAGCAAAGCATAAACATGTAACTGATAAACTTGTAATGTACCAGTGACCATATCAGGAGAACTTGTTTGATCTTTTCAGGACTGAAGGGCATAAAGTCAATTTGGGCGTTTCCTACTGGTGGCGCTGGATGTGGCACCCTACTAATTCGGGCAATCGAACTGAGCTGAGGAATGGTTATACTGACTCTGGGATCCTACCTGAGGACACTATCTGACTCTGTGACCTGTCTTTCCATATCCAAAACATACATCTACCAGCCCTGCAGAGGCCCTGGTGATTTCTGCCACTCTACTTGCAAATAGCATTGGTTCGGGCACTGTTAACCCTACCTTGGGGTTTTGAGCCTGGCACCCTATCTCTGTTGTCGACTCTAAATTTTGGCACTGGAGCACTGGCTGAGGACAGAGCTGGAACTGAAGATTTTGGGCAAAACTAAGAATGATTTCCACCCTCTAACTTAGGCTGAGCAAAGCTGAAACTACTTGTTCTAGCCCTCTTATTCTGCTTTTCTCTCTCCTTATTATTTTGCTCCTCTATCTGTTGAGCATGGATCATTAGCCTAGACAAGTCCATCTTACTAATTATCATTAAAGTCCTACATTCTTTGATGACACTATTATTTACCCCAGATACAAACTTACTCATCTTAGATCTGTTATTTGTCACTACATGAGGAGCGTATCTAGATAGTTGAGTAAACTTAAGAGAATACTCTTTCACTATCATTTTGCCCTGCCTAAGATTGATAAAATCTAACACCTTAGCTTCTCTCAGCTTTAGGGGAAAGAATCTATCTAGGAAAGCAGTGGCAAACTCTCCCATTCAATGGACCCTACATCTGCGGCCCTATCTGCTTTTCACTATTTAAATAATGAGTGAGCCACATCCTGCAACTAGTATGTAGCTATCTTAATAATCTTATTAGTTTTTACCCCTATAATATCCTTAAACTTCTACACCTGATCAAAAAATTCCTATAGGTCCTTATTTGACTTAGACCCCGTAAAAGATAGAGGGTTTATTCGGGTAAAGTGCCGAATTCTGGTTGCAGTAGTATTGGCTATTGGGTTGGCCAGAACAGAAGTTGGTCATTCATTCTGGGCTACCACAGAATAAGCTAGGGTATCTAGAGAATCTGCCTGGATGGGCGGAGGTACTGACTGATTTCCAAATCTCCTTCAGTTACCCTTCTTGGGAGGAATGTTTTGTAAACTAAAAGAAGAAATAGATTAGACTGAGAGTTTAACTTGAGCTCATGTTTATTCACACGACATGAATACTGAAAGAAGGGAAACTATTCCTAAAATATATCATAGCCTCCTGTGCATAAGTGTGGTTCACAACACACCCATGCACAAGACTCTACTAGATGCGGCTTTCATACTTTCTAAGACACTGTTGAACCTTAGGCTCTAATACCAAATTTGTAACAACCCGAGTCTGTACCCCGAGCGCTACACGTGCTCATAATCCTGAAGGACCACAAGCTAACTTATGACTGATATTTGTGACTGAGAACTAAATAATATACTATAAAATGCGGAATAATAGGCTAAAATGCCATAAGGTTTAATACTGTAATTAAAATTAAATAAGGTATCACAATACCAAAACTGAACAACTGTCTGAAGATACTCTAGTCTGAAAATCCTTTAAACTATCTGAACTACGGAGTTGATGGGATAAGTCCCTAACTAACTCCAACTACTGAAAATAAAATGAAATAATAATCATGTCCTCAAAGTATGAGGACTCACCACTGAGTCTACTGCAGGTAATCTGGGCTGCTAAGGATGGTCAAGAGCTCGAACGTCGGAGCCTATGTTATAAGACACCATAGGGCAAGAGAAAAGTATGAGTTAGTACTTTGAATGTATTGGTATGAAAAATGATGTAGGCTAAATACATGGGTTTATATGCATGAATAATGCTATCTGAATAACATGAGCATAACTGAATGAGAGTATATGCATGAATGCGTAAACTGTGGCTGAAGTCATGATAAAACTGGATATTGAGTCCTAGATACTGTCTAACTGATAACTGAGTTTACTGATACTGTACAACTAATAACTGAGTAACTGTATCTGACAATCCTAATTTTGTAAAACTGATCTGAGTTCCACGCTGAGCTGATTAACTGTATCTGACAGTTTAAAGCTGTAGAATTGAACTGAGTTCTATCTGAGACTGAATTTAAAACAAAGACTGTGAGAGGTAATCATCTAACCAACATACCCCTCTCTAAACTAATTGGTGTCCAACCTATAACCCCAGTTGGAAGGGTGTCAGTACCGTGCCACGGGTAAAGACAAGCTGTGAGTTGACCCTCTCTGATAGAAAGCTCTTTTCGTCAACCCTCGTTGGCAGGAAAACTCATATGAGATGTATCAACCCTCTAGTTTGGAAGGAATATGTCTCAACCTATGCTGGCTACGCAGTTCTAGAATACGGGGATTGCTACTAAAGGTCAAACTCTATACTGGCAGGAATGCCCCCATCCCTGGATTCACTCAGTGCTGAATCCTACTCCCAACTGAATAAAAACTGAAATGGGTTTTCTAGTTTGTACTAGGCTGTACTAAACTATTACTGATCGTACTATTTAACTAAACTGAACTGAGTTTACTGAATTCCATTGATTAATGGAATTATACTGAATCCTATTGGCTGACTAAATTTACTTGGGTGTGAACTAAATACTGAACTGGACTGGACTGATACTGAGTCTACTAAATTTTTCCTGATTTTTGTAACTAACTGAGAATAGTACTGATTGTAACATAATTGAAATTAATCTATATCTGATGCTGGCTCTAGGTAATCATCTAAATTGTCGGGTATTAGATACCCCCAGAACTCAATAGCATAATAATTAAATCATGACATAAGCTTGAAAGCACAACCATGGCTACATGTTCATAATTCAAATTCATTAAGGCATTTCAACAAACACCAGAGATCCATTCCTTGTTCATGAATGAGGGATACATGTTAACATACTATAGCATGGCATTTTTCACTCTCATAGATAATTTATCAAACACTTGTCTAGAATAACTTGCACATAAACTAGCATGACATGATTTCTTTCTCTTATTGTCCCTCATGAGCAATTCATCAAACACTTGGTGAGCATAATATATACACATAGCACTATACAACAAATAGGCATGATAATTCAAATCCTCATTAACAAGGGTTTAACGTAGATTCACATGATACTATGCATAAATCTTGCAATCAAATCATAAACTAAACACTCATTAACATGATAATCATGAACACAATCAAACTAAATCATGAAATTCATCAAACCATGAATTTTGAGTTTTGAAAAAGGTTTCTTGGACTCCAAGGGTGAAAGGGACCCTTGGATGAACACTTGACATACCTTGTTTCTTGATTTTGAGAAGATTGATGGTGAAATATTTAAGATTTAAATATTCAATTGAAAACCTTAAAGCTTGTTCTTGAGAAAATTTGAGAGAAAGTGAGTATATTTTGTTAATTTAGGGCTAAATTTTGTATTTTGGTTGAATAGGGGTGAAGGGAATTGACCCTATTTCCCTTAAAAATTCGGAGCTGGACTACAGATTTACCCCAGCCGGACTAACCAGGACACCACGGTCTCTATTCCATAGCTCTGGGTGAGGCACCGCGGTGCTTATCGCGGTTGCTCCCAGGCACCAGACTGGGCAAGGCGGCGTGGGCTAATCAACCTGAGCCACTAGTTTGGGGTTCCAAACATGCCCTTACGCTTGTCCAAAAATTTTTAAACTTACCCGAGATGTACTATTAACTTCCCCGATCATGAATCAACTTGAAAATCAACTTTCCAAGGTCGGAAAGGTCGTAAACAAATTCATTGTAGTTTGAAGGCCTTAGAAAAGACTAAGTCCTCACTCTTAGCTGAAATTTTCTAAATCTGGGATCCTTTATCAAGATTAAAAAAAGTTGAGTTAAGCTTAGGACTTTTGTGGGGTCTTCCAATTTATTATAGTATTTTGTTGAAATTATTCATTATTTTGACTCCAGTTATAAGTCCTCCTCAGTTTCTGCTCATGTTTCAAGTTTATGTAGTAGATTTTAGAGTATAATAGATATCATGAGCTAGTTTGGCACTACTTGTAGCTCTAAGCACTATGTATTGTCAAGGGTGTATCCTCGGGGTGTTACAAGATGGATCAAAATTTGGTCTATCTTGTCTACTTACACAAACACACACATATAAACAACACTCATACACATGCACAAGTAGACACACATACATATATATATCTATTTTCTATGTATATATACACATATTTTATAAAACTAACATTACTAGATATAACCCACAACCATTAACATTAGTCATCATTATCACTAAATCCAGTCAAAACCCACAACCTTAACCATTAGCCCTCATTATCATCAGCCACCATATAATTCTTTACAATTTATTATAATATAGTATTAGCTTATGTGTAATTGAATTGGGAATGGGGTTATTCGAGATCATATAGGAATGAACCTTGTGGTGGATAAGATGATGGAAGTAAGATTGAGATGGTTTGTACATATAATGAGGCGAGGTTCAGATCGTCCAGTGAGAAAGTGGAAGAGGTTGGATATAATCGGTATGAAAATGGGTTGAGGTAGGATGATGAAATATTAAGGTGAAGTGATTAGACAGGACATGGAACGTATTTAGGTTATTGAGGACACGACCTTATGTAGGGATATATGGTAGATGCATATTTGAGTAGAAGGTTAGTAGGGTAGGAGTATTTTCATGCACTATTATATGTTAGTTTAGGGTTTAGCCATAAATATATATCATTATTGTTGTTTATTGTGTTACAATTATCATATTATTTTGTGGTTGATTATTATTTTTCTAGAAGATTTTACATTGCTCCATTGTTACTTTTCATATTTTCTTTACTATTTCATCTTTATTGTTACATGGATATAATGCCCCAAGAGTACACCCTGGGTGTTACACGGTGCTTACAGTCCTGAGGGACCACAAGCTAACCCATGAGCTAGTACCTGCTGTCAGCACTGAATAACTTAATCATAAATACGGAAGAATACTAATATGCCATAAGGTTTTAATAACTGAAATAACTACTGAATTCTGAATCTATAGAAATTACTATTTAAGCCTGATAAATAATTGAAATCTGAACAAACTGAGTAACTAACTATAGTATCTTAAAAGCCTCTAAACTAGATACTGTGAGTTGATGGACCGGCCCCAACTAACTACTAGACTGAAAACAACAACAACAACAAACCCAGTGTATTCCCACTTAGTAACTACTAGACTGAAAGCATAAAATAAAATAACCCGTCCTCAAATGATGAGGACTCACCACTGCTACTGTACTGCTGGTAGCCTAAAATGTCTAAGTGCGGTTTCAGAACTGAGCGTCAAAACCTATGTATAATATATCATAGAGCAAAAAATGAGTATGCGATCACTACTTTGAATTTACTGGTATGCTAGATGAGGTAGGCTGATATGTATGGCTTCATGAACAGAAATAATAGTCATCTGAGTATGCATGTAAGACATAGAATACTGAATAGAAAACATGGACTCTGTAGATATTGAAAGTACAAGAAATCTATAAAAGCTATGTATGCATAAAAGTCTGTAAATACTAAAGATACGTGAAGTCTGTAGATACTGAGGATGCATGACCAAGCACATAACATGATCTGAGTAAAATTTGTAAACTGAAATACTGAAAATAACTAATATCTTTAAGCTTTGGTCAAGCAACACAAAGACTGAATTACTGGTCTAATTATTGGACTGAGACTATGGGAGGTATCATCTAACCAACATGCCCCAATATGAGCTAATCAGGGTCCAACCTGTAACCCCAGTTTGAAGGGTATTAATACCGTGCCACGGGTACTAACACTGGTTGTGTGGATCCACTATACTAATATACTGTCTGGAAGGACTAAGGGTGTTAAGCCTAATCTGACGGGTGACCTCTGCGAAATAGTCAAGCCTAAACTAATGGGTGACTTCTCATATCCTACGCTGGCTACGTAGTTCTAGAGTTTAGGGATTGCTACTAGCGACTCTTTCTATCTGACGGGGAGCCGCTATCCCTACACTCGCTCGGTGCTAAATCCTACTCCCAACTGAATGACACTGAGTTACTGACTATTTCTTAGTTTAATTGACTGATATCTGATTGTTTCTCTAATGCTCATAGTATGTTCTGAAGACTTTCTTTGATATAATGAGACTAGACTAAGTAAACAGCTATGGTCTTTTGGTATTAAATACCCCCAAGACTCAAAAACAATAATAGTAAATTGACAGTAAAACTTGGAAGACATAGCATGAAGGCTTTTATTAAATATTCACTCTTATAGGCATTTTATCAAAAACTTGTAGTTCATAGTTCATTCAAATCATAGGAATGTTAGGAAACTTATAGTAATAACATGAATTCAACATAATAGTATTAAATCATGATTTAATTTGATGAATGATGATATTAAAACATGGAGAATGGATTAACAACAATAATTTCAATCATACATGGTGGCAAAATCATAGTTCATGGAGATTCATAGTTAAAATCATTATTAAAATCAAAATAGCTTGAAAAGATCATAATTTTGTGAATTAAATCGGATGCTTGGACTCCATAAGTGAAAGGAACTCATGGATGAACATCTAACATACCTTAGTTGATGAATTTCTTGAAGTTCTTGGTGAATTCTTGAGGAATGGCCTTGAATTTGAGAGTTAGAGTTTCTTGTTATTGAAGGGGGATCTTTAAATTTTGAGAGTAATTGAATAAATGATGAGTATTTAGGTCAATTAGGGGTTAATTTTGTGTTTTAGGCTGAATAGGGTTGTGGAAAAAGACTTAAACACCCCTAAACGAATTTAAAAACTCGAGCTGGAAACTGATAATCCCAATTTTTGGCCTTGGCGCGATGCGTCACTATCGCGCCAAGCCACTGAAAAATGACATTTGGGACCTGGAACTTTGGCGTGACATGGAGGCATCGCGGTGCCCCTTCTAATTCAGAAATTTACCCTTGGTGCAACGCGCCACTATCGCCGAGCAACACTGAAAAAAGGACAATTGGGATTTTAGCTGATGGCGCGACGCGGTGGTTTCGCAGAGCTTCACTGGAAATTGGCAAATGCCATTTGTCTTGCCTCCATGATGCGCTGGGGTCAAGCTGATGGTGTTTAATGAATGAAACTTAAAATTGCCATAACTTCTTACCCGGTTATCGGATTTGGGTAAATTTTATATCGTCGGAAAGCAAATTTAATTTCCTACACAATGGTAGGCTCTAAACCGAAAAATAATGAGTATTTCGAAAAGTATATATATAAATACTCTTCTATTGGGACTTAAATTATGCTAGGAAAATACGGGGTGTTACACTGAATTTGCTACACTTTAGTCGATGATCTTTTAGAAATAGCCTCTCTACCTCACCAAGGTAGTGGTAAGGTATGCGTACACTCTCCAAATCTCATTGTAGGATTTTACTAGATATGTTGTTGTTTTCATGATCCAAAAATAAGCACGTGATGGCACTTGTCACACCCATCGGAAAAGTAAGCCTAACTCAATCCAAAGAATAAGAGTTAAACAAAATTCCAGAGCAGAAATAAAAGAAACATAAGAATCCCATATATATATATATATGTGTGTGTGTGTGTGTATATAAGATAGGAGTCTCAAAGATACATCCCAAGTCTAGTTATCACTAGTATAAACCTCTAATACATAAATATATAGAATAGATTAAGATATCTTAAATGTAAAACTAGGCACAAGATAAATAAAGAGAGATCTATGTAAGCTTGAAGTCCGCCAGCACTACCTCAATTTCGGCAATTTTGAAGCTGGAAAAATAACCTACAAGTTGCTAGTCGGTCTGATGCCTACATTGAGTACAGAAAACAAGAAAAAAAAAATAAGTAATATGTGTACGAAACCACATATACTCTGTATGCATCATCAGTAACCGACCCTAATATAAAGTTATGACAAGAACTACCACCCCTAGTACCCAAGGTTTTTAGAATCATCTATAAGCCGCAAATATATCACTTCATCCTATTAGAGTAACCCAACACAGCGGTCACCAGATTTACCAAAAGAATACAGGATAGGTACTTTAATATAGGGAAGTCAACACTATACCTTTCATGATCAACAAATAAGGAAAGTTACTTATGAAAAAGGTTTACCAACATGATATAACATACTTAGTAAATTATAATCATCAAATAATATGGGTTAAAAACTGGAAGAGTGTACATAAAAATGAGTGTAGCTCATGCTAACAAAAAGGAGCTACACAACTATTTCTCCTATCAAGCCATACCCAACCCCAAGTCTCATAATATCCTAACCACTCAATCAGTATAAGATGATAGAATACAATGTAATGAAATAAAATAAATGTACGAATATAATATCACAAACAAGGTTCTATGATTGCAATACAATATAAGAGTAAATACGAATACGATTTCAAACCAAACCAAGGAATGTAATGCAATGCAAATGATGCAATGCAAAGTAATGATGATGAATGGTGAAAGTCATAGCATGAATTTCTATATATACCCATTGAGCTCACAACTGCCAGGTACGACCCAGGGAGAGAAAAAAGGGTTTGCAACTCATATACTCCTATAATCTCAATCTCATGTCTCAAATCAACCTTACCGGCACATTTATTAGTATAGGTGATACACCCAAATTATACCTCTCTTATGAGAGAGTAAGCGATCGTTGTCAAATATATAACCCAATTAGGTTGGGGTCGAATCCCACAGTCACAAAATGTCGTCAACTCATCTTCAAAATTCGCATTCTGCCTTCAGCTGACGATAAATCCTGACGGCTATTCAAGAGTCTGATGACTTATCAAAAAATGTCGTCAGACATGCTTCAAATTTCTTATCTTCTACTTCTGGGTGACTACAATTCTTGACGGCTATTCACAAAGTTGATGACTTATCAGACAAAGTCGTCGGATGGAATCTTCAAAACTAAATTTCTTGCATCTCTTACAAAAAATCATCCTTCTTAACACAGCTTTCATCTATGTTCATGCATCTTGACTTTCCAACAAAAATCACCTGAAATATCATAAAAACACCAATAGTTACTCAAGAACTTACAATTATTCCAAGTTAAAAGTCTTAAATGTGTTAACAAAAGTCCAGCACATCAACACCCTCAACTTAAAACAATTGTTTGTCCTCAAGAAACTACATAACACCATACTACGATGCTCAACTAAGAGAACCATATGATACTTATGGCAGTTGATCATCAATTTTTGCTCAAAACACATTACCCTCTCCACATTTAATCACTCTAAACCCAACTGTGTATATCAATGAAGATCAACAATGCGAAATAAAGGAATCAAGATATGGCATCAAATTAGAAATAATAACCATGTTTATATACAAATTACACTTTTCAAACAAGTAGGCAACTAGCAATGCAACCGATGTGCCCTTACGATAAAGAAGTCCCTCCTCACTCATATGTGAACTCAAGCATGTCTGCGGGGACGGTCAAGAGACACTCACTCTTATAAAGAAGTTCCAGTCAATGTATGCCAAATACCATAAGCTTGCCCTTATTTTCATCACCACGACTTTCAGATAGTTAAGCTAGGATCACTATAGGAATTTTCTTCAGCTTGTAATGTAGGCTTGGGGCTGGTATGATACGTAAAGATATTTAACATGACTAAGCCTCCTTGGCACTACACTATTTTTGGGGTCTCACTTATTAACCATTAACTTCTTTCACCCTTTCTTTATTAAAGAAAATTCAGGCTAGATGCAGTCCTTTAGTCTTTCATTTTCCTTTTTTCACAATTTTTCTTTTCTTATTCTTTTTCTGCCATACCCAGCCTTGAATTTTTTTTAGCATTCTTCATACTCACTTTACATCACGCACCCTTATGATAGCCATCCTTAACTTAGGCGATTTGTCTAAGTCAAAGTGCACAATGCCCAAGAAGGACCAGGGCCAAAACAGGTTCATTATGATATAAGTGGGAAGGTGATAGGTATAATAAAAAAAATAGGCATTTAGACTCAAAATCAGGATCAAGGGATATTATTCAAACATGGAAGTTCATTTAGGCTAAAAGTGGACTAACATAATAAATGGCTTATTACCCTTTCCTAACCACTCTCCTACAACCAAGGCAAGACCAACCAGGCAAGTTTTGGATATAACACACAATGGGAACATGGTAGTATCTTACAAACACATGGGACAATGGTACATCACAAGCTACTATCTATCTGGTTCATGCAATTATTAGCAATGATTATCATGTCCCTAATACCAATGCCATAAAAAGATTCACAGTAGTCCCATATAGATGCACATACACAGTTACAAAATAGATAATTTGATAGGTATTTATCATTCCTAAGAATAAACAAAAATATGTCAACTTTCCCAAATACTTATTTTCTCCCAGTTAACCATAACACATGACAAAACAAACACAATATGCCTAAATATGTCAGCTCTACTAGGAATAACACTGAGAAAAAGAGGCACGACAACAAAAACCCTAAGAGGACATCAACACCAACAAGTAGTCCCACCCTCAACTTAAAATCGTACATTGTCTCCAATGTATTAAACTAAAACAAGAGAGTTTGAAACATACCTGTGGCACCATGAGTGTGAAGGTCTGATGTCAATCACATAATATGACTACAAACAACACATACCTTGGGTTGCCTCCCAAGCAGCGCCTGATTTACCATCATGGCACGACTCAGTTGTCTTGACTACTTAGAATTCGTCAAGATACCTTGTTAATACCTCTTTACTTCTTTTGGTGGATCCAGAAAGTGCTTCGTCCATAGTTCTGCTGGTGCATCTCTCCCATCTTCATAGAATACATTAACAATAGAGAAGAAACTCATCTTCTTTTTTTGTCTCATAGATTGATGGACTTCAAAATTAATTTCTTTCCCATTGAGCCTAAATTTTAGCTCATTCAGGTCTATGTCAACTAACACTCTCCCAGTTGCTAAGAAAGGCCTACCCAAAATAATGGGCACTTCAAAGTCTACTTCGCAATCAAGGATCACAAAGTCAGAAGGAAATATAAAATCGACCAACTTTATAAGTACATCATATAGAATACCAATCGGTCGCTTTACAGACCTGTCCGCCATAACTAGTCTCATGTTTGTGGGAGTAGGATCCCCCAAACCCAGTTTGTTGTATACAACAAGCGGCATCAAATTTATAATGGCTCCTAAATCACATAGATATTTTGTAAAATCTAGGGACCCAATAGTGCACGGGTTGGTAAATGTTCTCGGGTCTGCCTTTTTCTGAACCAAAGACCTTGTTGAGATAGCACCACAATGATGAATATTATCCTCTGGCTCATGGCTGACCTTTTATTTCAATTGCTTAAGCATTGCTATGAATTTACTAAACTTTGTGTCATCAGCCTTCTTTTTCAATCTCTGAGGAAATAGAGGTGGTGGTTTTGGGAGAGTTTTCAGCACTATTTCCTTTTCCTATTCTTTCCCCATTTCCAACTCATTACTCTACTGATGATTAGAAAGGATATCAATGCCATCCAGCTTTTCAGGCTCCACTGGATTACTTTCCTTAGTCTCAAAATCTTCTCCAACCATAGATTGGCTCACAGTATTGCCCATAGAAGGACCCGGTAATATTTCACCACTCCGAGTGGTAATTTCCATACAAGTACCACATTGTGAGGATTCTGAACTGTGTCACTTGGCAATATTCCGCTCTTTCTCTGAGTCAATACTGAATAAAGTTGGCTCATCTGCTGCTCCATCTGGTTGATTGAAGTTGAATATGAGTTTACCAACTGACTCAATGACAAAAATTTAGTTTCCATTATTGTCATACCTGCATTGGTGGCCTCCAGTCCTTTTATCAACCTCTCCATCATGTCCTCCATGGACATTTTTCTCAAGCTAGTAGCAGCCTTGTCTCGATTGCTAGGAGGCATATAAAGTTTTCTCCTGTTATCTTATTCTTCGATGTCCCTTGGTCATGATCTCCATAACAAGATTTATCCTAATAAGTCCGACCTTGATTCCCTTGGAAATGGCCTCAAAAAGCCTCTTGATTATTAAGATAGTTATTTTCCTCTTCAGCATCAGAATTAACTCGTCCTTAGGACTAAATGACTTTTACTTTCTCTATCTTTACATGTAATAAATTCTTGGTCAACATGTCCATCAATATTTTTAATTGCGCCATATCTTGATCCCGCTCCTCTTCCTTTCTACATTACTCAGGGGTCATACCAATAGAAATAGTAGGGCTTGTTACTACAAAATCCTTGATATGCCAAGCTCTACTTTATTTGGTCATCCGATCAAGCATCTTAGAAGCCTCTTGAAAAGTGAGATCCATAAATGATCCCCCTGCAGAATTGTCAACAACTGGATTCGTAATAAAGTTCAATGCCTGATAAAGAGTCTCCATTAGATGAATATCCATCATGTTGTGGTTTGGGAACTACATCAGCTTCTTTTTGAACCTATCCCATGTCTCGTGGAGGGCTTCAGTTGGGAGCTTGCTAAAGTTGTTGATCTCATTCCTCAGTTGTACCCTCTTGGAAGGTGGAAAGAACCTTTCTAGGAAAGCCTCTTTCAACTGCCTACAGTTGGTTATAAAATCAGGCGTCAGCTCATTAAACCATAATGTCACCTCCACAGACAGAGACAATGGAAATAAGCACAGGCGGATGGCATTCTGTCCTACTCTCGGGTTATCAAAAGACTTACAAATAGAGACAAAATTTTCTAAATGAATGTTGGGATCATCACCCGGGAGTCCACCAAATAACCCCTTAAGATGGAGATGCTTAATCATCGTGCTTATAATATGGAACTTAGCTCCGGGTTCCAAAGGTGGAGGAATAATAGCTCCAATTGCTCCTGCTTCATCCATTCCATCCTCATCATCATTAAGATCATACTGCATAAGTTGGCGATCCTGCCTTGCTCTAAATGAAAGATTTCTATTTATATTTCTGTCAACTAGTGCCACTATATCTTCTGCACACCTACGATTTCCCAGACCCAATAGATCATCATCTCCCAGGTCATCTTCAACCGGATTTGGTACTCGATATGGGTAATTTATATTTTGTTGATTTAACTAAGCCCTTTCCAAGGAGGCTAGTCTCTATGCTTCTTGTGGGTCTGTCATTCTACCGATCAACTGAGGTTCTGGATGTACTGAAAATAACAGTTCACCTGAACTCTGTGTACTTGGCATACACACTAACTACCTTACAGAGAATAAAAGAAAGAAATAAAATAAAACCAGGAAACTTATTACGATTTAATTATCAAAGATACACTCAATTTGCAACCGTATTCCCTAGTAATGGTGCCAAAATTTGATATGCCCAAATTAAAACTCTCTTATGAGAGGACAAGCGATCGTTGTCAAATATATAACCCAAATAGGTTGAGGTTGAATCCCACAGGAAGTATGGTGTTAATCGGGTCTATTTGTGAATAAACTAACTAATAGGTAGTGGTTTCCTTTAATTGGGGGATTTGTATCAATCAAACAATTGTTAAAGTTTTAACTTGCATCAGAACTCAAAACTAAAATTTCAATGGTTTAAATCAATAATAGAGAGAAACTAGGGTTGTGATCACTATGATTATTAATCCCCATTGAATAATAACTGTAGTATTGGGTTCTCATGACTTGTGGGAAACACCAAATTATCAGTTTCAACAGTCCATCCAAGTGTTTCTCAACCTATCTAGATATTGAACTCCCTAATTCTCTCAAACTTAGGAAATCATTCTATTCATACTGAATTTATCTTGAGTTGATCAATCTTGTTACAACATTAATTATTAGATGGGAACTTAACCTTACCAAATCCTCGTTGATAATTCGCTACCCTTAGTTTAATTTTTAGTTCGAGCAAATCAACAAAAGGCGGGATTTATTGTTTGCAACCAATAAATAACAATCATAACAAAGGAATTATCAAGTTGTCCCCACAATCACTCAAACCCTAACTAAATATTAAATCCATGAAGGAATAATCATAGATCCCACAACCCTAGTTGTGGGTTTTAGTTCCCCATGAGAAAGAAAGAGATAGCTACAAGTGTATTCCGCTACAAGTGTATTCATCATTCAAAGAAATTAAACTTACAAAAGATGAAGTCTAAAGTTGATTCTCTTCCGAGTTCAAGAGCAAATTCCCGAAACCCAATCAAAGAGTTGAATATTGAATTCTAAGTTTAGAGACCCAGAAAGAAAAGTAAACTCCCTTGGAATAAGTTTAAGATGTTGTTAGAAGTTTCCAGCTAATGAATGAACCCTAAAAGCTTCTATTTAAATCCGTAACTTAAGAAAAATTCAAAATTTAAAATTCAGAATTTTCCCTTTCGGTGACGACATGTCTGATGGCTTTTCAGGAGTCTGACGACTTGTCACAAAATGTCGTCAACTCCTCTTCAAAATTCTTGCATTCTGCCTTCAGCTGACGATAAATCCTGATGGCTATTCAAGAGTATGATGACTTATCAGAAAATTTCGTCAGACATGCTTCAAATTTCTTATCTTCTGCTTCTGGGTGATGACAATTCCTAACGGCTATTCACAAAATTGACGACTTATCAGACAAAGTCGTCGGATGATATTTTCAAAACTAAATTTCTTGCATCTCTCACCAAAAATCATCCTTCTTAATGCAACTTTCATCTGTGTTCATGCATCTTGACTTTCCTATAAAAATCACCTGAAATATCATCAAAAACACCAATAGTTACTTAAGAACATACAATTATTCCAAGTTAAAAGTCTTAAATGTGCTAACAGAAAGCCAGCACATCAACACCCTCAACTTAAAACAATTGCTTGTCCTCAAGCAACTAAATAACACCATACTACGATGCTCAACTAAGAGGCCCATAAGATACCTATGGCAGTTGATCATCAATTTTAGCTCAAAACACATTACCCTCTCCACGTTCAATCACTCTAAACCCAACTGTGTATAGCAAATTACACTTCCCAAACAAGTAGGTAACTAACAATGCAATCAATGTGCCCTTACAAAAAAGAAGTCTCTCCTTACTCATATGTGAACTCAAGCATGTCAATGCCAGGACAGTCAAGAGACACTCACTCTTAGAAAGAAGTTCCAGTCAATGTATGCCAAATACCATAAGCTTGCCCTTATTTTCATCACCACGACTTTCAGTTAGTTAAGCTAGGATCACTATAGGACTTTTCTTCAGCTTGTAATGTAGGCTAGGGGCTGGTATGATGCGTAAATATATTTAACATGACTAAGCCTGCTTGGTACTACACTATTTTTGGGGTCTCACTTATCAACCATTAACTTATTTCTCCCTTTCTTTATTAAAGCAAGTTTAGGCTGGATGCGGTCCTTCAGTCTTTCATTTTTTTTTACACAATTTTTCTTTTCTTATTCTTTTTCTACCATACCCAGTCTTGCATTTTTTTTTTACTATTTTCCATACTCACTTTACATCACGCACCCCTATGATATCCACCCTCAACTTAGGCGATTAGCCTAAGTCAAAGTGCACAATACCCAAGGAGGACCAGGGCTAAAATAGGTTCATTATGATATCAGTGGAAATGTATTAGGTATAATACAAAAAAATATAAGCATTCAGGCTCAAAATCAGGATCAAGGGATATTGTTCAAACATGGAAGATCATTTAGGCTAAAAGTGGACTAATATCAAAAATGGCCTATGATTCTTTCCTAACCACTCTCCTACAACCAAGGGAAGACCAACCGGGCAAGTTTTGGATATAACACACAATGAGAACTAGGTAGTATCTCACAAACACATGGCACAAAGGTATATCAAAAGCTACTATTTATCTAGTTCATGCAATTATTAGCAATGATTATCATATCCCTAATACCAATGCCATAAAAAGATTCACAATAGTCGCATATAGATGCACATCACACAGTTACAAAATAGACAATTTGAAAGGTATTTATCATTCTTAAAAATCAACAAAAATATGTCAACTGCCCCGTTCTTTTCTAAATCATGTACTTTGATAAAAGTTGCAGCAGTTCAGCTGTTATTTATTATGTGTTCAGCTGTAGTTTCTTGAATTTATGCATTCTATGTTGCATTTGAAGTGAGAAACGATGTGGTGATGAGTCTAACGAATGGTTTCATCAGTATGCTCTATTCCCTATCTAATCTTGGCATGCCTAGTGTCATTCGAGGATGAATGTTACCAAGGGGGAAGGATGTAATACCCAGGGAAATCTTTCGTTAAAATTTTGTGCGTAAATATGTTGGGTTCTATCTTTTAGAATGAATTATAAATTTTTGTACGGAATGTCTTATATTATGACACACCATTGAATAGAATATTGAATAATATTTCCAATGATATGAGTATCATCCAAAATGAACACCCAAGCGATGAGTTATGAACATTCCGATCGATCCGTGAATAGTAGTGAACAGTAAAACATGCAGGAAAAAGTACTGAGGCTTGGCGTATTTTTGGTCCAACTTTAAACGATCATAAATCCTTGTACATAATGATCTGGGTGATCTACTATATATCAACAGAAATCTCTGTGAGTCCTCTTTCCAGTGAAATTGGTTTTATTCAATTTATCTATCAGCGCAAAACGTTATGGTCGATCTACTTCAGCCTATCAAAAGTGAATTTTTGGGTCAACTTCAAATGATCATAACTCCTTGTACACAATAATCTGGGTGAGATACTATATATCAACGGAAATATATGAGAGTCCTCTTTCTAATGAAATTGGTTTCATCGAATTTAGATATCGGAGTAAAACATTATGGTTGATCTACTTCAGACTATCAAAATAATCCACCAAAGGACAGATTTGAGAATTATTTGATTTTTAGGGGCATTTTGGTCATTTCCCCTCACCCAAAATCCGTTCAAATCCTATATTAAAGCCTATTAGAAGCATTATATATTATATTTCATCAAATTCCCTCAAAAAGAAAGCCCTAAGCTCCTACATCCAACTTCAAGAACCTCCAAAGTTCACCATTAATTCTGCAAATTTATTCAAGATTCCAAGTTCCTAGTTCAAGAACTCCAAGAACCATCATTCAATGGCACGATTAACATCTCAAAAATGAGTATCGATCGAAAGTTCATCATTCAAGGTATGTGGGGTTTTTTAACAAGAACTCTCTTCGTTCTTGTGCCCAAAAGTAATTTTCTTTACAAAGGCATGATTTTTATTTAATTTTTATGAATTTGAAGCATGAACCCATATATTATGATGATTATTATGAAATCTTGATGTTTATGATTTTGAAAGATGAATTTACACGTGTGGAGATATAAAGCATGAATCTTGAACGATATTTATTATGATTTTGATATTTGGGTCGTGAATTCCCATTGGAAATTGTGTTTTTTTTAGAAAGTGTGTGTTATAAGCACGTTGATGTTGAATATTTGAGATATTTTGAATGATTTGACCTTTGGGTCTTAATGGAGTTATTTTGAACTCGAGTGTGAAAGAAATCGACAACGTAGTTGATTTTGATAGATGGGAAGAATGATGGCTCCCGATGTATATTTATATATTACTAAAATTGTTTTGTTGTAGATTGTCTTTGAAATGATCTGAGCTAAGTCTGGGAGAAATCTTTAGCACCGAGTGGGAGGTATAAAGCGACCTTACTTCCCTAGAACTACGTGCCCCCGTAGGAGTGAGCCTGAGGCTGATTTATATAGTGATCACTAGTTTGTGTGGATTTAATATCGATAGTCCTACTCCGGTGGCAAGGATAGGACGGCTCTCCCCAACGTGTGTTGTATGTTAGACTCCATGTAGCTCACATGGCTTATGTCGGTTATAGGATCTCCCAGTGTGTGTGTGTTTCCTTGTGTCTATGGTGAATGGTGAAGTGATTATAAAGTGGAATTGTGAAAGTTATTCTTTCAAAAGATTTAAATGATATTTACATTATGAGAATTGATATTCTTGATGAACTGAAAGTGATTGAAAAATTATATGATGACTCAAATGTGTTATTATACTTATTTCATCCTCTCATGATTATGATGATTTTATTCGGGCTATGTGAGTCTTTCATACATCCTGCATATTTCTTGTAAATATTTATGATGATGATGTTTATACAACTGCATACACCCCCATATACTCGGTTCCTTTCCATGGTACTGACCCACATCTTCGGATGTGGGCTGCATTTTCTCGGAATGTAGGTTCAGGTGCTCAGTTCCAGGTTTGACAGTGATTCTTTGGGCACATTGTTCTACATCCTCTGTTGTGGTGAGTCCTTATGTTCCGAGGACGTGATGTCTGATGTTGGTTTCACAGAATCGTTTATATTTGATAACTGAGTATGATTCAGTTGGGGCATGTCTCAATGGCTCGCTGGTTTTATTGATTTTCTTAGAGGCTTATCAGACTAGTATAGATGTTGGGAGTTGACTAATAAGTCATATTTTGTAATCTTTCTTTAATTCTTTTATCTCGGATGATGATTACTCTGTTGATATTTGAGGTTTATTTATGGAAACCCCGTTGATTTGTCTTGAACTGAATGAAAATGGCTCAAAGGTTTAGCTTGGGGCTACTCGTAGCCTCAAGCACCGTGTGACGCTCTGGGACCTTTTTTCCAGGGTGTTACACCATCGCGGCACGACTCAGTTGTCTTGACTACTTAGAATTCGTCAAGATACCTTGTTGATACCTCTTTACTTTTTTTGGTGGATCCAGAAAGTGCTTCGTGCCTAGTTCTGCTGGTGCATCTCTCCCATCTTTATAGAATACGTCAACAATTTATAAGACACTCATCTTCTTTTTCTTTGTCTCATGGATTAATGCACTTCAAAACTAACTTCTTTCCCATTGAGCCTAACTTTTAGCTCATTCAGCTCCATGTCTACTAACACTCTCCCAGTTGCTAAGAAAGGCCTACCCAAAATAATGGGCACTATGAAGTCTACTTTACAATCAAGGATCACAAAGTCTATAGGTAATATAAAATTGGCCACCTTTACAAGAACATCATGTAGAATACCAATGGGCCGCTTTACAGACCTTTCCTCCATAACTAGTCTCATATTTGTGGGAGTAGGATCCCCCAAACCAATTTCTTGTACACAGCAAGCGGCATCTGGTTTATACTGCTTCCCAAATCACATAGAGCTTTTGTAAAATCCAGGGACCCAATAGTGTACGGGATGGTAAATGCTCCCGGGTTTGCCTTTTTCTGAACCAAAGATTATGTGGAGATAGCACCACAATGATGAATATTGTCCCCCGGCTCATGGATAACCTTCTATTTCTTCATGACAGAGTCTTTCATGAACTTAGCATATCCAGGCATCTCCTTAAGTGCCTATACAAAAGGCACAGTGACTTTCAATTGCTTCAGCATTGCCATGAATTTACTAAACTTTGTGTCATCAGCCTTCTTTTTAAATCTTTTAGGAATGGGAGGTGGTCGTTTTGGGAGAGTTTTCAGCACTATTTCCTTTTCCTTGTCTTTCCCTTTTTCCAACTCATTACTCTGCTGATGATTAGAAGGGATATCAATGTCATCCAGTTTTTCAGACTCCACTGGATTACTTTCCTTAGTCTCACAATCTTCTCCAACCATAAATTGGCTCACAGTTTTACCCACAGAAGGACCCGGTAATATTTCACCATTCTGAGTAGTAGTTGCCATACAAGTACCATTATTGTGAGGATTCTGAACTGTGTCACTAGGTAATATTTCACTCTTCCTCTGAGTCAATGCTACAGAAAGTTGGCTCATCTACTGCTCCAACTGTTTGATTGAAGTTGAGTTTGAGTTTACCAAATGACTCAATTACAAAAATTTAGTTTTCATTGTTGTCACACCTGCATTAGTGGCCTCCAGTCCTTTTAACAACCTCTCCATCATGTCCTCCATGGACATTTTTCTTAAGATAGTAGCAACATTGTCTTAATTACCAGGAGGCACATAAAGTCGGCTCTTGTCAGTCTTATTCTTCCAAGTCCCTTGGTCATGATAACCATAACTAGATTTATCCTGATAAGTCCAACCTTGATTCCCTTGGCAACTGCCTCGAAAACTCTCCTGGTTATTGAGATAGTTAGCTTCCTCTTCAGCATCAGAATTAACCCGTACTTGGGACTTGACGACTTTTGCTTTCTCTGTCTTTGCAGATAATAAATTCTTGGTCAACAAGTCCATCTAGGTTTTCAAGCACGCCATATCCTAATCTCGCTCCTCTTTCTTTCTGCGTTGCTCAGGGGTCATACCAACAGAAATAGTAGGGCTTGCTACTACAGAATCCCTGGTATGCTAAGCTCTACTTTATTTGGTCATCCGATCAAGAATCTCAGAAGCCTCTTGAAAAGTGAGATCCACAAATGATCCCCCAGCAGAATTGTCAACAACTGGCTTCGTAGCAGAATTGCCATGAATTTACAAAACTTTGTATCATCAGCCTTCTTTTTCAATCTCTAAAGAAAAGAAAGATGGTGATTTTGGGAGAGTTTTTAGCACTATTTCCTTTTCCTTGTCTTTCCCTTTTTCCAACTCATTACTCTGTTGATGATTAGAAAAGCTATCAATGCCATCTAGCATTTTAGACTCTACTAGATTACTTTCCTTAGTTTCACAATCTTCTTCAACCATAGATTGGCTCACAGTTTTTCCCATAGAAGGACCCGATAATATTTCACCACTCTGAGTGGTAATTACCATAAAAGTACCATCATTACAAGGATTCTAAACTGTGTCACTAGGAAATATTCCGCTCTTCCTCTGAGTCAATGCTGCAGAAAGTTGGCTCATCAACTGCTCCAACTGTTTGATTAAAGTTAAGTGTGAGTTTACCAACTGAATCAATGACGAAAATTCACTTTTCATTATTTTCAAACCTGTATTGGTGGCTTCACTCCTTTTAGAAACCTTTCCATCATGTCCTCCATGGATAATTTTCTCGAGCTAGTAGCAGCATTGTCTCAATTGCCAGGAGGCACATAAAGTCCGCTCCTGACAGTCTTATTCTTCCAAGTCCCTTGGTCACGATCTCCATAACCAGAATTATCCTGATAAGTCTGACCTTGATTCCCTTGGTAACTGCCTCGAAAACCCTCCTGATTATTAAGATAGTTAGCTTCCTCTTCAGCATCAGAATTAACTCATCTTAGGACTTGACGACTTTCACTTTCTCTGTCTTTGCAGATAATAAATGCTTGGTCAAAAAGTCCATCTACATTTTCAAGTGCACCAAATCCTGATCTCGCTCGTCTTCCTTTCTACTTTGCTCAGAGGTCATACCAACAGAAATAGTAGGGTTTACTACTACAGAATCTCTGGTATGCCAAGCATCTCAGAAGCCTCTTATATGCCAATACCCCTGCAGCATTGTCAACAGAGTTTGATGCCTAATAACGAGTCTCCATTAGATGAATATCCATTATATTATGGTTCGGACGTTGCATCAGCTTTATTTTAAACCTCTCCCAAATCTCGTGGAGGGATTCAGCTGGGAGCTGCCTCAAGTTGCTGATCTTATCCCTCAGTTGTTCCCTCTTTGAAGGTGGAAAGAACCTTTCTATGAAAGCCTCTTTCAACTACCTTCAGTTGGTTATAGAATCAGGCATTAGCTTATTTATCCACAATGTTTCCTCCCTAGACAGATATAATGGAAATAAGCTCAGGTGAATGGCATTCTGTCCCACTCTTGGGTTATCAAAAAACTTGTAAATAGTGATAAAATTCACCAAATGCATGTTGGGATCATCACCCGAGAGTCCACCGAATAACCCCTTAAGATGGAGGAGTTTCATCATCGTGCTTGTAATATGGAACTTTACCCCGGGTGCCAAAGCTAGAGAAATAATAGCTCTAGTTGCACCTGCTCCATCCATTCCATTCTCATCATCATTAAGATCATACTGCAGAGGTTGGAGATCCTACCTTGCTCTAAATGGGTGATTTGTATTTACATTTCTATCAATCAGTGCCACTATATATTCTGCACGCCTACGATTTCCTAGACCCAATAGATCATCATCTTCCAAGTTATCTTCATCCAAATTTGGTACTCATCCTGGGTTATCTATATTTTGTTGATTTAACTGAGCCCTTGCTAAGGTTGCTAGTCTCCCTGCTTCTTATGGGTCTGTCATTCTACCGATCAACTGAGGTTATGAATGTACTTAAACTCTATGTTGTCCCCACAATCACTCAAACCCTAACTAACTATCAAATCCATGAAGGAATAATCATAGATTCAACAACCCTAGTTGTGGGTTTTAGTTCCTCATGAGAAAGAAAGAGATAGCAACAAGTGTATTCATCATTCAAAGAAATTAAACTTACAAAAGATGAAGTCTGAAGTTGATTCTCTTTTGAGTTCAAGAGCAAATTCCCAAAACCCAATCAAAGAGTTGAATATTTAATTCTAAGTTTAGAGACCCAGAAAGAAAAGTAAACTCCCTTGGAATATGTTCAAGATGTTCCCAGAAGTTTCCAGCTAATGAATGAACCTTAAAAGTTGCTATTTATATCCGTAACTTAAGAAAAATTCAAAATTTTCCCTTTAGGTGACGACAAAATGTAACAGCTTGTGAAGGGTCTGACAACATATGTGACGAAAAATATGACGACATGTCTGACGGCTTTTCAGGAGTATGATGATTTGTCACAAAATGTCGTCAACTCCTCTTACAAATTCTTGCCTTCTGCCTTCAGTTGACGACAAATCCTGACGGTTATTCAAGAGTCTGACGACTTATCAGAAAATATCGTCAGACATGCTTCAAATTTCTTGTCTTCTGCTTCTGGGTGACGACAATTGCTGACGGCTATTCACAAAATTGATGACTTATCAGACAAAGTCGTCGGATGAAATCTTCAGAACTAAATTTCTTGCATCTTTCACCAAAAATCATCCTTCTTAACGCAGTTTTCATCTATGTTCATGCATCTTGACTTTCCTACAAAAATCACCTAAAATATTATCAAAAACCCCAATAGTTACTTAAGAACTTACAATTATTCCAAGTTAAAAGTCTTAAATGTGCTAACAGAAGGTCAGCACATCAATAGGCATTTTATAAGGTGTCTTATTTTCTTACAAAAAATTTTGAATGTCTTTGTGGTAACAATGTCTTATTAATATTCATGTGTGATATGAGGATATAATGCCAATGACCAAACAATATGAAGATCAAAATCCATTCAATACATGAATAAGTGAGCTCAGAATCAACTCAATATATCAATAATTCATGATACTAATTTTTTACTTAGTTCCACTAGAGTAAATAGTAATATCATCATCAATAATATCATTTCTAACCTCTCAGTCGGGCATCACCATAATGATAATGCAATTAAATACTCAATTAAGGCATACAATGTCAAATCAAGCCCCCACTTGGGTGACACAATGATAGATGAGGCATTCAAATACATAATAAGGTAGTGACAAATCAATCCCTCAATGACCACATAATAATAATTAAGGTATTTAATGCACAAACATGACCAATAACATCAAGTCAAGCCCCCACTCGGGCAACATAATAATAAATTCTCTCAAATCAACAAGCAATATCACATAATCCCCCACTCAGTCACAAGATCATAAATAGCTACTCAAGTCTATAACTATGTTTACATAAGCTCCATATGGGCAACATGAAATAAACAATAATACCGATAACAATATATCGTGGAACAACCAGAAATTAGTTTGTTCCATACACTAAGTCTCATAGACTAATACAAGTAAATCTATACTCAAGTATTCTTTGAAACCTGATTATTTCGTCACTATCAATATGACATAACTGTCCCCTAGAGGTCACTAAACCCCAATCATCACACTAAAGTCTGCTAGATAAGATTCAAGCTCTAAAAGTTGCATCCAATATAAATTATTCAAAACACTTAGTTATCAATCTACAACCTACTTTAAAAATAATTATAATAGTAATATTAACTAATCAAGGCAATAATCTAACTATAATCCATCAATGACTTTGGTACCCGCGAAGATTCTCGTCATTTCACTTAAGCGGCATCCTCAATCCTAAATGAATCACAACATACAAACAAACAAGTATATAGCACATGAACACATTGGAAAATGTCAAGGTACATCTCAACTTGCCATAAATAAAGATCTGCAAACTCAAACACTGTCCAGAGACATAACCGAATGCTTGACTCCCTTGAATCAATACCAAATGCATCCAATTTACTAAAAATGATATTTACAAATCAAGAAAAGTTAATGATACCCATATTGACCCTACTGAATACTGATCCAAATTGGGTTGGAAAATTGAGTTTAAAAAAGAAAGGGTTAGAATTGGATTTTTATTTTAGAAACACATACCTCAAGATTATAGGAGTCTACAGGAGAATATATATGCAAAAATGGGTTATAAACAAGGTCCAAATTGAAAAAAAACTCCTTTTTAAACTCTATCGACAAAAACCCTAAATTTTTATTTTAAAACCAAGATTAAAGAGTGTTTTGATGATATAAATTGATAAAAAGTAATGAAAATAAGGTTTTGGATCTTATACGAGATAAAATGGTGAAGAAAACCCTAAAAATTGCTCAAACCTGAAGCTCAAAGGTTTAAAAATGGTGAAAAATCATTGAAAAGAGTTTATATATAGGTTGACCGCTTTAGTAGCTAAATGATCGCTAAAGCGGTCATCGCTAAAGGTATTGAGAACCACTTAAATGGTCCCCGCTAAAAAGAGGACCCTGGATGCTTAAACGGCTTTCTCTTTAGCAGCTCATTGGCACTTCAGTGGCTTCCTCTTTAGCCATCAACTGGTCATTTAAGCTGCTGCACTACTTGATAACTTGAACCATCAACTTCGCTAAAAGGCTAAATTTCTGAGATGACTTAAACCATCAACTTTGCTAAAAGGCTAAATTTTCGATCAGACCCTCAGAATTTATTTGTAATCCCATAAGTACAAAAAATAGTGCTACTAGGTTAATTTTGATGTTCCAAACTCAATAGCAACATAGAGTTTTCAATAAAGGATTATTTTTACAAAATTCACCCTCAAGATCTCTTTTTACTATTTTTCAAATGAAGGGCCAAAATGATATATCAAGGTCCCAAAGCCGAACCGACCCTGCTACTAACCCAAATTTGGTATTTTGGGTCTGCTGGCACAGTTCAAATTTCATTTGATACTCGGATTAAGAACTATTGATCGAGGTCAATTATTGGCACTTAAACCTCAAAATAATTTCAAACTCACTTGAAACCTTCCCGAAGGCCTTAGGAAACGTATCAACCATCCCCACACCCCAAAATCAACACATAGCATTTATGTGGAAGGGTGGAATAGTCCAAACACTTTAACTTCTAGATTTCACTATGAGGGTCATTATAGTATCCACCGCTAAAACTCATGTTTGTCCTCAAATGTGCACGCAAGAAAATGCCAAAATAGATATAGGATAGGATAAACCCTTGAGAAATATCAAGCAAGCACTCCAATGAGGAGTCACAACAATAGAAGTACCGATCTCACAATACAAACATATCACATATGGACTCACTAGATCACTACACCAGCATCAAATGCCAAAACCATAATGAAGCTAAATTTCTATATTTTCAAACTTCATATATATATCAAAAAACTAATTAAACACAACAAAAGACATAAATATGCTCAGTTAAACTAAACTTGACCATGACCAAAATCCTAGAAACCCATACATCACATCACTACCCACCAAAACACTAATTAAATCCACCTAAGGTTGATATGATCACGATCAATCCAAATCATACCACAACCCTAGGCTATAAAAACTGATATCAAAGCTACACAAAACCTCAAAAGCCACTCTTAGATCACAAGGTCACCACCTAATAGTCAAAATCTACAACTTAACACTTTAAGGCAATTGAGAATCAGCATAACTCTCTATATACCATAGGAATAAAACCTTTAAATAACACCAAAAACATAAGCTACCCATCATAATAACATATGTAGTTCTGAATATGCAAAAGTTGGGAAATAACTTAAATTCCTTATTAACTTGGTAGAACAAGAAGTATTTCAAACTCTACACATATAGTTAAATCATCATAATGGGAAATAATCAGCTCATAGAAAAGTGTAGCAATTACTACATCTCACTAATGGATGCCCAAATCATGGATCAAGCTATCAAGATCATAGACTTTCATCTCAAAACCATAACTAAACTTGAAATAGATCAAAACTCCTTATGAATAAGTTCCTTAACCTTTCCTTAACTTACTTTTCCATTTAGTATTTTCTTTAACACAAGAGCTATGACATAGTAAAACATACTACAAAACCAAAACTCATGATAAAATTATCCCATTATACCACTCAACTATAGAAGTAAATTTGCAACAAACAAGTTTCTTTTCCATCCGAACCTCTTCTTGAACTAAAGCAAGAATACCCTATAAGCTAAAATCCTTCAAATATAACCGAGGAGTGTCTCAATACCATCAAATCCCATCATGCAAAAAAATCTAATCACTAAGGAAGTAATTAATGTGCAAGGTATGAATGCTTGACAATCTTCTCTTTTTGAATTAAAATCTTCCAAAGGCAATCCCTCCAAGTTGGTTGTACCAAGTCAGACCCACCACAATGTTATGAAACAAAAATTAGGTCATGATGGCACTTATTATGGCTTGTCCTTGATAGGTAATCATCCAAACAAATAAAGAAAAAGTAAAATTATAACACCCTGGGTTTTTGACCCTTAGAAAATTTCCTGGATTTCTGGTTTTTGAATAGGATATGACTAAGGAGTACCAGTCATATGCTGGGGTACAATTTGTACGGGTTGGTTTTATGCTGACCAGTGTTGGTTGATGGGTTGAATTTGGTTTCTGGAATGAATACGACTTAGGTGGTACGAGTCATATTGGTGGATATGGGTTGTTGGGTTTGGTTCTTTTCTTCACTTAATCTTAGACTTGGTAGCTTAATTGGATCTGAGTACGAGTGGCTCACCAAGAGTTGTAAGCCAGGGTACGAGTCGTACCATGGACTCGTATGGTGGACAGTGTTCAAATCTCTTGTGATTCTATTCTGCCAGGGGTACAGGTTGAAGGTTCTGGTTGTATGCTTTGGGTACGACTTGGTTTGGGTAAGTCATACCTTCGAAAGTGTTGGGCCCAAGAGGAGACCTAGTGTATGAGTGGTGGGTACCAATCGTATTAGAGGGTATGACTGGTATGGGTAGTCGTACCCCCTGATGAGAATTTTATAATGTTTAAGTGAGGACAATCTGGATATTCCCCACTTATACTGTAAGGCCCCATGACTTCTAACACACTTGGGAGGTTATATGACTTACTATTTTATTTATTAACACTTTCAAAACACTCTCTAATCCTCTCTAAAGTTTTTGGGCAAAGGAAGCTAGGGTTTCATTTTAAGGATTAATTTGGGCTTGTGTTGGTGATTTCTCTCCATTATCTTCTCAATTAAGGCATATACTCCTTTCTTTATTGTTAGTTCCAACTAAAAGCATATTTTGCGAATTGTTTTCATGGCATAATTGTTATATGGTTTTGGGTTTTCAAATATATATTGGGGATTTTGGATATAATGGCTTAGCTATGGTTTTCCCATGCTTTAATTATGTATTTACATATTTTAATGGTGGTTTGGATACTTGGTTGAATGGGAGTAGTTAATTGGTATTTGATTTTGATTTTGGAAACACTATGCCCCTAATATGTTTGATAAAATACCTATGAAGATGCTTTTACTATATTATTGGACTTTTTGATGGAACTATTGCATGGTATGGTTTGGTAATGTGACCCTAAATGGTTTAAATGGTTTGGAATTGTTAAATGGAATGGTTGGGTGGTCATGGTTAAGGTTAATTAAAATCCTTGTGGGGTACGATGGAATCCCCCAAGTAAATATGTTAATGAACAACTTGTGGGGTACATGGGACTCCCCCAAGCAAACAAAATAATGGAACACTTGCAGGGTACATAGGAATCCCCCAAGAAAACTCGGTAAATGGGTACATGGGAATCCTATTACCCAAAAAGGTTTGGCTAAGAACAATACTTGCAAGTTATTGTAACGCCCCGAAAATGGGTCCCGAGACGTCACATGGTGCTTAAGGATACAAGTAGCCCCAAGCTAACCCTTTGAACCTATTAATACTTCTAATACTTACTTTAAGATATTAAATCAAAAGATGTTGCCAAATCTTGTCAAGTAATAACTAAAACAACTAAAATATACTATATGAAAAACAATACTGGAAAGTCTGACCAAAATAACTGATAATCTAGTCTGACAAGCCTCTACTACTCAATATCTAGAGAGCCATTGGGACAGATCCCCAACTGACTCATACTCAAATGAAAAGAAATAAATAACTCATAATAAAACGGAAAGTCTGAATGCTTGGTCCTCCAACCATGAGGACTCACCAACTGTAGAGGTGTAGATTAAGGTACTAGAATAACACTGTCACTGAAGAGACTGAGCACTTGAACCTATATTACGAAAAAATATAGCCCACATAAGAATATGTGGGTCAGTACCTTGGGAAATGTACCGAGCAATGGGGGTGTAAGCAATTAAATAATAGATATTACAAGTCTTTAAACAAAAATGCATTCTATAATAGATGATTCACATATCTTGAATAAAATCATCATAATCATGAATAAGGAAAGCATGTAAGTTAAATCACGTGAGTCATTACACTGTACTCTCAATCTGAATTCTTTCTTTATTCCCAAACTTGTAAAATGGCTAAAAGTTTTAAAACAACAGCTTTCAGGACATACACTTAAATCTTATGAAAACCACAAACTTCTTAGAAAACTTGGGAGACTTTGGACTCTTATGGACTTGGGGAAATCTTAAAACCATAACTTTTAAAATACATATACTTTATCTTAATAAGAGAAGTAACCTTATTTGGGCTTAGAGGTTATAGAACTTTAGAACTTTGGACACTTTCGGAGTTTCTTCTAACCGACATAAACCATGTGAGCTTACATGGAGTCCAACGTCTTGCCCACATTGGGGAGAGCTGTTCTATCCTTGCCATTGGAGTAGAACCTTTTTCTTTTTAGTGATCACTATCTCAACCCACCTGGGGTAAATCAGATACCTACGGGGGCACGTAGTTCTGGGGCATGAGACCTTGGAATCAATCCCAACTCGGTGCTAAATACTACTCCCTTACTTAAGCTCAGAACTCTTAAGAAAATCCACCTTAAACAACTCAACAATATGAAATGGAAGCCACTATGCTTCTCTTTGTCTCAAATCAAAAAAATGTGGATTTCTTTCTTAGCTTAGGATAAAACTCAATTATTTTCATGAGAACTTGATTGACTTATCATCAAAGCTTTAATAATCTTAATAACATGGAGACACAAATACACTTCTTGAAAACACTTTAAAGAGTATCAATAATTCATTCTCAAAGACTCACAATTTCACAATAAGGCTCAATTCATGACAACAAGCTTGGAAATTCTTGAAAAAATGATATCAATATAGGAATATTCACTTTTATAACATAAATTCTCCATTCAATTCATACTTAACAAAATAACCATGCAATTCAACGCTTTAAAAAATTCCACAATCTCATAAACTTGCAATATAGCAATTTGATATAATTTCATCTAGAAAACACGAAATTCTTTAAGAAAACTAAAACATTTGGGCACAAGAACGAAAGAGTCCTCTTGTTCGAACCCCACATACCTTAAAATTGAAGCTTTGAATGAACTCTTGACTTTGGAACTCTATCTGTGGAACTATTAGGTACTTCTTGTAGCCCTCGCAACGGGGATTCCAAATTTCAAAGAATTATTGATAACCTACGGTGGAATCTCAAGATATTTTGATCTTTAGGTTGAAACCCTAATGAGAGTTCTTGAATAATTTTGGTGAAAGTGTCAATATAATGGTAATTTGGGGGTGTAATCTCGTGTTAAGGATGAAAAGGGTTTGGAAAAATACCACATTACCCTTAATGAGACGAAGAAAAAGAGCTTAAAACTGGGCAAAAGGGTTGAGGCCAAGGCGGCGCCCAGGCTAGAGCCTTTTCTAAGCAGGGCAGCTCCTTACCTAGAGCCTTTTCCAGGCTGAGAGGTGCCCCCTGTAGCCTTTAGCTACTTTTTCTAAAATCCAAGAGCGACCTTAAGCTCGTCTAAAATTTCCGAAACTCACCCAGAATGTACTACGACCTTGCCCCATCATAACGCAACAAAAAAATCCAAAAACGGAGGTCGAGAAGGTCACAAATTAATTCAACGAAGTTTGAAGGTTGAAAAATAAACTAAGTGTTGAATCACTTAGCTAAACTTCTAAGTGTTAAGCTTATTTTGACTCATTTTGAGGACGTTAATGATGAGGAAACTTTACGGGGTCTTACAATATCTCCCCTTTGTGAACATTCGTCCTCGAATGTCACTAGATAGGCTAAGAATACAGAGAAAACTAAGGGTACACAGCTGAAACATCTTGCTAAACTGACTTTACTTCATTCTAAACTTTTGGATACTTCATAGAATGCATAAACTCATAATAGGAATGGCTATACAACTGCAACTTTATTATAAAGGACTGAATTAAGAAAGAGCGGTACCTTCAACTTGATCTGAACTTGCAGAAAATTGGTGTGCGCACTTGGATCGCATATCTGCCTCGGTTTCCCAAGTAGCACCCTCAACTGACTAATTTCACCACAACACTTTGATCAAGGGAACTTATTTGTTCCATAGCCTTCGAACTTGGTAATCTAGGATTTCAACTGGGATCTCATCAAAAGAAAGACTGTTCTGAATATCAGCACTCACAGAAGGATCTACTACCACAGAGTCACCAATATGCTTCCTAAGCATGGAAACATGAAAGACCAGATGAACAGCTGACAACTCTGCAGGCAACTCAACTTCATAAGCTACTTTCCCAACATGGCTCAAAACTCCGTAAGGGCCAACATAACGGGGGCTAAGCTTTCCCTTCTTCCCAAACCTTTTCACCCCTTTTATGGGTGAAATTTTTAGATACACTAAGTCATTAACCTCAAACTCAAGATCCCTTTTTCTCACATTTGCATATGAATTCTGACGACTCTGCATAGTCTTCAACCTTTCTCTTATCAATCTCACCTTCTCCGTAGCTTCAAATACTGCATCGGGGCCAATCATAGCAGTTTCAATCACTTCAAACCAACCTATGGTTGATCTACATCTTCTACCATACAAAGCCTCAAACGGGGCCATCCGAATGCTAGAGTGATAACTATTGTTATAAGTAAATTCTATCAATGGTAAATGCTCATCCGAACTACCTTTAAAATAAAGAGCACATGCTCTAAATATATCCTCCAAAGTTTGGATAGTCCTCTCAGCCTGACCATCTGTCTGCGGATGAAAAGTGGAACTCAAACGCACTTGGGTACCAAGACCCCTCTAAAGAGCTCTCTAAAACTACAAAGTGAACTAAGTACCCCTATCCAAAATAATAGACAAGGGAACTCCATGCAATATGACTAACTCTCGAATATACAATCTAGCATAGTCCTCGGCTGTATAAGATGAATGCACAGGCAAGAAATTTGCTTAGTCATCCTATCTATAATCACCCAAATAGAATCATAAAGAAGGAGCGAAATAGGTAAACCAATCACAAAATCCATGTTTATCTCTTCCTACTTCCAAGTGGGAATGCTAAACTCTTGCATCTTACCACCAGGACTTTGGTGTTCTACCTTAACTTGTTGGAAAGTTTCACACCTCGCCACAAACTCTGCTATATCCTTCTTTATACTACTTCACCAATAGATTTCCCACAGGTCATGGTACATCTTGGTAGCACCGGGATGAATGAAATATCACGCATTATGTGCTTCAGCCATAATTCTCTGCCTCAGATCATCAACACTCGGAACATATAATCTATTCTACAATCTTAACACACCATCTCCCCCTTAGGAGAAAACCTCTACCTTTTGGCCCTTAACTGACTCCTTTAGTCTAACCAAACTAGGATCCCTGTTTTGCTTCTCCTTCACTTTCGAAACTAAAAAGGATTCACAACTACTCTGAACCCCTATACTACCTTCAGCAGAATCAAACAGGTTAACTCCTAATCTATCCAAGCGATGTACCTCATGAGCTCACTCCTTCTTATCTTTCTCTAAATGCGCCACACTACCCATAGACAACCTGCTAAGGGCATCCGCCACTACATTAGCCTTGCCTGGGTGATACAACACACTCATAGCATAATTTTTTAACAACTCTAACCACTTTTTCTGTCGAAGGTTCAACTCTTTCTAGGTAAACACATACTACAAACTTTTGTGATCAGTAAACACATTAACATGAACACCATAAAGATAGTGTCTCCATATTTTCAAAGCAAATACTACAGCAGCTAACTCCAGATCATGGGTTGGGTAGTTCTTTTTATGGGGATTTAACTGTCTAGAGGCATAGGTTATAACCTTACCTCTCTACATCAACACATAACCCAAATTAACTCTAGAAGCATCACAGTACACCACAAAACCTTTCGTACCATCATGCAAAGTCAATACAGGGGCTGAGGTGAGTCGAGCCTTCAACTCCTGAAATCTCTTCTCACAAGAATCTGATCACAGGAACTTAACTTTCTTTTGGGTCAATCAGGTCATAGAAGATGCAATAGAAGAGAAACTTTTAACAAAATAGTGGTAATAGCCAGCTAGACCCAAGAAACTTCTAATATTAGATGGAGAGATAGGTCTAGGCCAATTTTTTATAGCTTCTGTCTTTTGGGGATCAACTCTAATGCCTTTGGAAGAAATAATGTGACCCAGAAAAGCAACTGACCTTAGACAAAATTAACAATTGCTGAATTTGGTGAATAATTAATGATCTTTAAGAGTTTGCAAAATGATTTGGAGATGGTCCGCATGGTCATCCTCACTACGAGAGTAAACAAGAATATCATCTATGAAAAATATGATAAGCATATCAAGATATTGTCCGAACACTCAATTTATGAGGTCTATAAAGGCTGCTGGGGCATTGGTTAGCTCGAAAAACATGACTAGAAACTCAAAATGACCATAACAGGTTCGGAAGGCTGTCTTCAGGATATCACACTCCCTTATTTTAAGTTGGTGATAGCCGGATCAAAGGTCTATTTTTTAGAAGTAACTTGTACCTTGTAATTGGTCAAACAGGTCATCAATTCTTGAAAGAGGGTACTTGTTTTTTACGGTGACTTTATTAAGCTAATGATAGTTAATGCACATACGCAAAGAACCATCTTTCTTTCGCACGAATAGTACAGGTGCTCCCCAAGGAGAAACACTGGTCCTAATGAAACCTTTGTATAGAAGGTCTTTGAGTTGCTTTTTTAACTCCTTAAGTTCTGTGGGTGCCATATGGTAAGGAGGAATAGAAATAGGCTGGCTGTCGGGAAGGAGATCAATCCCAAATTTTATCTCTCTATTAGGAGGTACCCCTGGGAGATCTTTCGAAAAAACATCAAGAAACTCATTAACAATGTTGACTGACTGGATAGTTGGAGTCTTAGACTTAGTGTCTTTAACTGTGACTAAATGATAGATGCAACCTTTGGAAATAAGCTTTCTAGCTTTGAGATAGGATATAAAATGATCTTGGAGATACATAACTCCGGACCACTCAAAAACTGGCTCATTAGGAAACTAAAACTTAACCACACGGGTACGACAGTCTATAGCTACATAACAAGAGTGAAGCCAGTTCATACCTAAATAAGATCAAAATTGACCATATCCAACTCTATCAGATCAGCAACTATGACTCTATAAAGAACAGTAATAGGACACTTTTTATACACTTGCTTTGCAATGACAAACTCACCAACAAGGTAGAAAATAGAATAGGCTCAGAGATATTTTCAGGACTCATTCCAAAATCTACAGCAACCAGTGGTGTCACATAAAAAAACTTAACCTAGGGTACAACAATACATAAACATCAAAGTAAAATACACGTAGCATACCAATAACAACATTGGGAGAATCCTTCTGCTCCTAGCAAAATGGTAAGGCATAGAATCTATTCTGGTGTTGATCACCAATAGTGCTAGAAGAAGCGCCCTGAGTAGGGGCTGGATGAGCTGCAGGAGCTAGAGCTCTAGCAGTCTGAGTCTGAGGGCGAACATCACGGTTCCCCTGCCTGGCATGCGGACACTCCCTAAGTCTGTGGCCCAACTTACCATAACTGAAACACACTCTTTGCTCAGCCAGACACTCACCCGGATAGGTCCTGCCATACTTAGCACGCTAGGGATTATTAGGCCCGTTATTCATGTTGTTTTAGGACTTGGACATAGAAGGTCTATTCCCCTACTCCTGCCTATCTCTAGGTGTGGAAGCACTGGCTGATGATGGAACTGACATAGATGAACGGCTCTAAAACTGAGGACGGTTCCCTCCATAGAACCTAGCCTGACTATACTAATATTGCTCGGATCTAGCTCTCTTGTTTCCCCTCACTCTATATCTTTTCCTTAGCTTATCCACTTTTATTTGCTGTGCATATATCATTAATCTAGATAGATACATATCCCTGTTTAGCATAGCAGTCCTGCACTATTTCAACACCAGACCAGAAACACCTATCATGAACTTACTTATGCTAGTGCGGGTGTCTGAAATCAAATTAGGAGCATATTTGGCTAACTGGTTGAACTTCAAGTAGTACTCCTTAATAGTCATGGAGCCCTGCCTTAAATTCATGAACTCCTCTATTTTTCCCTCCCTCATCTCTAATGGAAAGAACTTATCCAAGAATACATCTTGGAACACCTGCCAAGTAACGGGAGCATCATCCTCCCCTCTATTCTTTCTCCATGTAACAACGCAGTTATACATAATGTCTCTTTCAACCTGTAAGACACCAACTTAATACTTTATTCCTTAGAAACATGCATCACCTGTGTGAGCTTTATCACCTCCTCAAGATATAACTGCGGGTCTTCACCTGCCCTGGACCCATAGAACTCTGGCGGATTCATCCGTATAAAATCACGAATCCTCATAGCAGCTAAATCACCTCCCTTCTTCTGTGGAGCTGCGGCCGAGTTATTAGCCTAAACATTTGCAGTGGCTGCCTGGGATAGCACCTGAAAAACTGCCTAGAACTCAGCATCAAACATGTTTACGTTTAGGGAATCAGCAGGCTGGGGTTGCTCGTTATTGTTTCTGCGGACATTCTCTCTTCGGGGAGGAATTTTTTAAAATAAAAGAGCATGAATTAATAGCTAAGAGAGATAATTGTAAGCACAATAGATTCTGAAAGAAAGAGATGACTTTTTCTTAAAAAGTCATATAGCCTCTTGCTTATAGATGTGGCGCGCTACACACTGATGATCAAGACTTTACTTAACGTGGCTTGTCAGACTCCCTAGGACTCCTTAAACCTTAGGCTCTGATACCAAGTTTATAATGCCTCAAAAATGGGTCCCGAGATGTCACACGGTGCTTAAGGCTACAAGTATCCCCAAGCTAACCCTTGAGCCTGCTACTGCTTCTAATACTTACTTTAAGAGGTTAAATCAAAATATGTTGCCAAATTTTGTCAAGTCATAACTAAAATAATTGAAATATATTGTATGAAAAACAATACTGGAAAGTCTGGCCAAAATAACTGATAATCTAGTCTGACAAACCTCTACTACTCAATATCTAGAGAGCCATTGGGATAGATCCCCAACTGACTCATACTCAAATAAAAAGAAATAAAAAACTTATAATAAAATGGAAAGTCTGAATGCTTGGTCCTTGAACCATGAGGACTTACCAACTACAGAGGTGTAGATCAAGGTACTAGAATATCACTGTCGCTGCTGAGACTGAGCATCTGAACCTACATCACGATAAAATGTAGCCCACATATGAATATGTGGGTCAATACCTTAGAAATGTACCAAGCATATAGGGTTGTATACAATTAAATAATAGATATCACAAGTCTTTAAATGAAACATGCATGCTATAATAGATGACTCACATAGCTTGAATAAAATCATCATAATCATGAATAAGGAAAGCATGCAAGTTAAATCACGTGAGTCATTACAGTGTACTCTCAATCTACATTCTTTCTTTATTCCCAAACTTTTAAAATGGCTAAATGTCTTAAAACAACAGCTTTCAGGACATACACTTAAATTTTATGAAGACCACAAACTTCTTTGAAAACTTGGGAGACGTTGGACTCTTATGGACTTAGGGAAATCTTAAAATCATAACCTTTAAAATACATATACTTTATATTAATGAGAGGAGTAATCTTATTTGGGACATAGAGGTTATAGAACTTTAGAACGTCTCCCAACTTAGGTTATTTGTCTAAGTCAAGGTGCACAGTGTCCAAGGAGGACCAAGGCCATAACAGGTTCATTGTGAAGTAATAGGAAGGTGAAAGGTGTACAAGAAAGAACTAGGCTATTTAGGCTTAAAAAGAAATCAAGGGATATTATTCACATTTGGATGGTCATTTAAACTAAAATAGGCTAACATGCAAAAATGGCATATGATGCTTTCCTAACGCCTATCCCATTACCATGGTATGACTACTTCGGCAAGTTCTAGATTCAACGCACAATAGGAACTGAGCAAAACCTTACACACACATGGGACACAAGTATATTGCATATCACTACTCATCTGCTTCATGCATTTATTTGCTATAGGTTATTCATTTGCCATACTAATCCACAAACAGATACACAGTGGTCACAATGGATGCAATTCACACAGTACACAATAAATTAGATAATTGGAGAGGTACTAAAAATTCACAAAATAAGCCAACTGCCTCAAGTACTTGTACTACTCCTAATTATCTACAGAATACATTACAACAACAGTTTACCCTACACCCTCAACTTAAAATTAAAAATAAAATACACTAAGGGTTAAGGTATACCTGAAGACAGTCAAGCATGTGGATCCTGGGTCCCCGCCCCTGCTACTATATTATCTGCTTTCTTCTCCCCCTCTGGAGCCTCTGGCCTTGTGGAGATTGGGGCCTGGCTAGATGAAGCACCTGCAACCTTAGCTCGAATGGATGCTTCCTATTTCTCATTATCAGCCATGGACTCCAACCTTGCCCTTTTCATCTCTTTCTTTTCTGCCTTCTTCTTTGACTTATTCTTCTCTTTTCTTTCTTCTTAACTATCCGGCTCTTCTCTCTTATTCTTGCCTTTCTTTTCCCCTTTTGTCTTCTTTTTCTTCGGGGAGTCCGCAGTGAGATCAAGTATAGAAATTTATTCCTTCAACTCATGCATAGCGGAACCTGTTGGCACCATAATTTAGTGCTACTGCAGCATCCCAACCTCACCCTTCACCTTATCCAATACTGCCCTGAACATAGCAAAATCAGCACCTGCCATCTTTTTTTCTCGGGCATCAAATCTTTTCTCCAAATCTACCACCCACCCAGGCAAAGCCATAAAAGGCTCAAGTGCAGCCTTGATTCTTTTGTCCACAACAGCAGCAAACTGTTTGGTGAAAGCATGTAGTTGTACCTCAGACAAATTAGCTTGCCTATCCACCTTCCTGATGTCAGTCGGCTAAAATGTAAAACCTGTTGCAATTGGAGAAACCGGATGGATGGCTTCAGTCTCAGGCATTGAAGATGCCTGTGCTAAAAAATTCTGCATATCCACATGAGGTGCTGCTCCTGTATTTATAACCGATGGGTCCTCTGATACCTCTGTACCCCTGTCAAGTCTAAGCCCTGACTGAATCTCATTGAATCGAATAGGGTTGTGAGTCTTCCAGGAAAGAATGACTTCATCAATACCACAATCTTTGGCACCTCAGCAGCTCTGCATAACTCTGTAATAAGACACAAAAAATGATAAATAGTGTCTACCCTCGACATCCTGATCTTTATCTCATCCGCAATGATTTCCCTAAAGTTTAAGGAAAGCTGCTGTATCAAGCTGGCTACCAAATTAGCCCGATCATCACCCAGAATATTATCTCCCTCTGTGGGCATTAGCCAAACTGGCACTATGCCCCACCAAAATTTTACCTCCTGAGTCAACGAGGACTTACAGATTCTCTCATTTGGGTTTGTCACCTAAGCCGGTTCTCCGTTAGTGATGATGTTGGCCAACCAAGGACATTCTTTGTCCTTATCCTTTATCCAAGCATAAAATAATAGTGAGGTGGACTAAGGTATGAAGTCAGGGCCGTGCAAGAAACTGTTGAAGGCTCTAGTCGACACATCAATGCTTACACCCCTCACCCAAACTCTCACAAGAAGATCCTAATCTGCTACTTTGTCACCAGGTTTGCACATATTGTCCAACTGGGCTTGGTAGTTCGCGTAGAATTCCCGAACCAGTGTGGGGCAAAATAAACCTCCCCCTTCTGTAGTCCGTCCTAAGCCATATTCCTTGAATTTTTTCTCCACTTCAGGGTATCTGCTCAACCCTTTCGTGATGATCATCTTTTCTTCTTGGATTGGCCTCTTCGCATTCCTTCTATCAGTTCTTTGCAACCCAATAATATAGATGTCTTCAGCTCTAGGAATCTGTCATCTAGCATTGTTCCTCATCTCTAGATTCTTACACTTGATAAGAGTTCTCTGAGGCGGAGACTCTTTAAACTTTTGTTGATCAGTGGATGGGGTCCCAGAAGTTGACCCCTTGAACTCAGATTCTTCAGACTCTTCTTAATCCCCTTCATCAGCTTCAGCATGTTCAGATTCATGTTGTTCAGACTCATATTTTTTAGACCCCTCTTGCTCAGAAGCTATGGTCGATTCAGTATCATCACTGTCCTCCACCTCAATTGGTGGAGGTAGAGGAGTTTTCTTTAGGATTTGCTTCTATTTTAGCTTTCTGAGCAAGGGTTCCTCCTCTTCGTAGTCAGATTTCTCATTGAGGATCTTATGACGCACATCATCTTTGGCCGCTTTCTTTGGTTCAGTTGGTCTCTTTATTTTTGGTGACATTTTAAAGTACCTGGAGATATTAGAAGAACATCAGTTAACCTTAAAGATCACAAACACAAGTACATTACTCATTTAGGCTCATTTATATTTTAGGCCCCCGGTGTGACGCCAATTCTTGATAAGCCGTCACGACTGTGATGGCTTGTTAAAATTGTCATCAACCTCAGGAAAAACCCAGAAACTTTTACCATTTTGTGATGACATCCATGATAGCCCGTCACAACTGTGATAGCCTGTCACGATTGCCGTCAGCTCTAAATAGAACCAACATCAAATTTTTCAGAGCTTGACGACATTCCTGATAGGCCATCACAATTTTGATAGCCTGTCATGGATTTCATATCACCTACCAGAACCCATTTTTAACTTTAATCAAATTTTTGGTCCCTATTTTTACTCAAGATTCACTTCAATTCGCATTATGAGCTAATTTTTTAAACTTTGCGCTTGTACAGCTAACCCTAGGTGCGATTTTAGCCCTTTTTCTCATTGAGCTTGGTTCAAACATCTTGGGGACTTGGGTTAACTTTCATTCAACAGATTTTGCAAGAAAAGAGAAGAGTTGAAGTAGAGAATACCTGATGAAGCTTTTAACTTAGTGTCACGCACAAGAGGAAGAGTAAAGATGAATTTTCTTGAGTATGGATTCCAAACCACTCACAAGGTAAACTTGTTTTGCTTAGAGTGTTTTGCCAAAGATGGGAACTACTCTTAACTAAGGAAGTAAATAACTCAAATAAAAGGAAGTTTATATTAGTGGAAAACTGAAAAGGCTCGCTACTAGGCCGGGTTAGATCAGCTTAAAATTAGGCCCAGTTGACAGATTTTAAAACCTTGGGCTGACGGCAACTTGTGATGGCTTATCATAATTGTGATAGCCCTTCAAGGTCGTCATCGATGAAAGGCAGAAAATTTCTCAAATTTTATCTAGCTGACGGCCTTCATGATAGCTTGTCACAAATGTGATGGCTTGTAATGGATGTCGTCATGACCTTCCGGCTGACCTTTCTCATTTTTTACCTTCTCTATACTAAATCCTAATTTAAAAATTAAAAACACTTTCTTAAATATAAAAACTTTGGGTTGCCTCCTAATAGCACCTGATTTACTGTGGCGGCACGACTGGATTATCTTGACTACTCAGCCTTTGCCAAGATAACCTGTTGATCCCCCTTTTCCATCATTATAAAAGACATCGACGATCGAGAATACATCAAAATCTTTCTTTTGTGACATGGATTGGTGCATTTTGAATTTTGCCGCCTTTTTACCGAGCCTAAGCTTAAGCTCGTTCAACTCCATGTCAACTATCACCCTTTCTGTTGCCAAGAATAGTCTTCCTAAGATAATGGGTACCTCAAAGTCCACGTCACAATACAGCACCACAAAATCTACAGAAAGAATAAAGTCTTCCACTTTCACCAACATGTCATGCAATATTCTAACAGGCCACTTTATTGACCTATCTGCCATCACCAGTTGTATGCTAGTAGGTGTTGGATCTTCCAAACCCAGATTTTTACATACAGCAAGTGGCATCAGATTCACGCTGGCACCCAAATCACATAATGCCTTTGCAACATCCAGAGACCCAACTCTACACGGAATAGTAAATGCACCAGTGTTAGCCTTCTTTTGCACTAAGAATCATGTGGAAACTGCGCTACAATGGTGGAGATTATCCACCTACTCACGTTGACCTTTTTATTCTTGATGATGAGGTCTTTCATGAACTTGGCATAGCCTGGAATTTGCTCAAGTTCCTCAACCAAAGGCACATTAATCGATAGTTGCTTGAGCATAGCCATAAACTTACAAAATTTTGCATCATCGACCTTTTCTTCAATTATTGAGGAAAAGTAAGTGGTGGTCTAAGGATAGTCTTTAACACTACTTCCTCTTCCTTCTCGTCTTCTTTCTCCAAAATATTAACAAAACTATCCAGCTTCTTAGACTCTATTGGACTACTTCCTTTGGGTTCATCAACACTTACCTTATTCTCCACAAATTTGCCTACAGAAGGGCCACATAACATCTTACCACTCTGAGTGGTAATCACCATACACGAGCCATCATTCCACGGATTCTAAACCGTATCACTTGGTAAAGTGCCAATTTTTCTTTGGTTTAGTGTTGCAGAAAATTGGCTCATCTCCTGCACTAACTGCTTAATAAAAGCAGAGTGTGAGCTAACCAACTAACTGTGGGTAGATAATTCACTCTTCATAGTAGTTACCCCCGAGTTGGTAGCTTCAAATCCCTTCAACAACTTTTCTATCATGTCCTCTATGGACATCTTTCCAGAGCTAGTTGTTGCAGCATCCCGACTTCCAGGAGGAACATACAAACCACTCCTGTCATTATTATTTCTCCAGTGTCCCTGCTCTCTATCTTTATAATCGGTCTTTTCATAGAAGTTCTGACATTGGTTCCCTTGTCTATTGCCTCGAAAACCCCTTGACTACTCACATAGTTTTCCTCCGCATCAGCACCTGCAGACACAGTGCCCTGATATTTCACAGCCTTAACAAATTTCAATCTTGCCTGACAGCAAATGCTTGGCCAGCAAGTCCATCTGTGTCTTCAAATGGGCCATGTCCTGATCTCTCTCCTCATCCCTTCTACGCTACTCTGTAGTTATACCACCAGCAACAGTCGGGCTAACCACTATAAAATCCCTAGTGTGCCAAGCCCGACTCTGCTTGGTCATTCTATTCAGCATATCAGAAGCATCTAGAAAAGAGAGTTTAACGAATGAACCACCTACAGCATTGTCAAAAATTTGCTTTGTCATAGAGTTGAAAGCTCTGTACAAAGTCTCCATCAAGTGTAAGTCTGTCATGTTGTGGTTTGGACATTATGCAAGTTTCTTCTTAAATCTTTCCCAAGTTTTGTGCAATGCTTAAGTCGAGAGCTATTTGAAGTTACTGATTTCGTCCCTCAACTGTACCCTTCTGGAGGGTGGAAAGAACCTTTCTAGGAACGCATATTTTAACTGCCTCCAGTTGATTATAGAATCGGGCACTAATTTATTTAACTACATTATTGCCTCTCCAGACAGAGACAACGGAAACAACCTCAACCTAATCGCATTCTGGATCACTCCTAGATTGTCAAAAGATTTTCAAATGGTGATAAAGTTCACCAAATGCATGTTCATGTCATCACCAGGCAAGCCTCCAAACAACCCCTTTAGATTCAGGAGTTGGATCATGGTACTTGTTATGCTGAATTTTGTACCTGGTGCCAACAGTGGAGGAATGATAGCACCCGTTGCACCAGCTCTATCCATTCCTTCATCATCTTCATTAGCCTCATATTGAATAGGTTTTTGACCATATCTTCATTGAATTGGATGGTTTCTATTGATGTTTCACTGCACTGGTGAAACAATTTACTCAACTCGCCTTGGATTTTAAGGATTTAGCAATTCCTTATCACCCAAGTCTTCATCATCAGGGTTCTGGTGGCGTGGTTGTTGACCCAAATTATTCATATTCACCTGACCCCTGGCCAAAATAGCTAGTCTTTTTGCCTCCTGTTGTTCAGCCATTCTCCCTATCAACTGAGGTTCTGGATTGATTAGTAATAGCGGTTCTCCAAAACTTCTTGTTTTTGGGATAAACAACACAGTACCTACAATAGACAAAAACAACAAATAATCATAAATCATGGAAACTTAACTATCAATAACTTTCTGTGCATAAATTTTTAGTCTACAACCGTATTCCCCAGCAACGGCGCCATTTTTTATAATGAGCACCTACACCCATTCAAGAGTGTAATTTGAGCGTTATCAAAAATTACACCTATTTTTGATAACGCTCAAATTATACTCTTGAATAGGTGTAAGAGATCATTTTTAATATAAAACCTAACTAGGTTGGGGTCGAATCCTACAGGGAATAGGGTGTGAACTTTGAGTTGTTTATAAAATAATTTATTGGTAGTTTGCTATTTCCAAAAATAGGGGTTTGAGTTTCACAGAGAGTCAATTTTCACTTATGAATTTATTGTTTGTAACCAAGATTTTATGAAATAACCAGGATTATGTTCACTAGGGCTTACGGTACATGACAGATACTAAAATTTACTCAAGGTTCTCATGGTAGTTAGGATGAAAAGCTATCTTTATTGATGGTATGCTCAAATGTCTCTGAACCTATTCAAGATTCTAATTTCCTAATCCTCTCGGACTTAGGGAATCGCTTATCACTACACAGATTTTACCTCAGGTTAATAAACCTTGTTACAGTACTGATTATTAAACAAAGCCTTTTCGGGTCCCTGTTGATAACTCACTTCCTACTATTTATGATTTCTTTCTCAAGCAAACCAAAGTAGGGACGCCTATTTTTTTCAACCAACAGACATAAATTATAGTCTTACAATTATCAAGAAATCCTAACACCTCTTAAACCTTGAATAATTAATTTAACACCTTATCATGACCTAACCTTAGATTCCGTAATCCAGGTTACAGGAGTTTAGCTACTCATGATGCAATAAATAAGCATGCAATTTGAATTCATAACTGAAAGGATTAACTTACAATGATGAATAGAATCAAAAGTGCATTATAATTGAATCACAGGGCAAAAACACTCACAATATTATTCTTGAGATAGAGAGAAAATAGTCGTATATTTTTTTTGCTCAATATTAATAATTGGATAAAAAATAAAACCCTAAAACAAGTGTTTAAATAGTCGACCCTAAATAAGGAAATAAAAGTAAAATTTATGATTTTCTTCAGAATAGGTGACAGTGCCTGTGGCGACCTATCATGATCTTGACGGCCTGTCACGGACGTCGTCAACTTCTCTGAAATTTCAAATCCTGCTGCCTACAGTTAACGAAAATGGTGACGCCCTATCACCATCTTGACGGCATGTCATGGTTGCCATCACAAAACTTTTTACAGCTTTACATCTCCCGTTAAGGTTGATGACATCCGTGATAGCCTATCACCAGGTTGACGGCGTGTCATGGAATGTCATCAGCCACTTGCAGTTTCTTATTTTCTTCTAATTTTTGGTATTTTACTCCCTTTATTTATGGTTCTTCCTATTCTTTACTTTTTCTGTAAAATCAAAGTAAAATAATCAAAAACGACTAAAGTTTCTCAAATCTTCACAATTATTTAGAGTTAAAATCTTCAAATGTGTTAGTATTGGCTCACACATTAGAAATATTTTTAATAGGGTAATAATGGTGGGGTACGATAGCTAATCATGAAGGTAGGAGTTCAATGAATAAACACTGGAAACTAAGGTTTGCCACCATGAGGGGTCTGTCATGGAGACCCTATTTGATACTATAAGGTACACTGTACATATGTATCATGGAGAGCGAAGGGTACTTGGGAATCCCCTACTCTTATGGTATCTTCGGTTCATGCGGCTACACGCATTAGGGCCCGTCAGGGAGTTACACTAGACCCAATAGCCTGTGCATGGTTTTAGGATGGTTAAGCTACAAATACCCTAGTTAATGGTATTAAATGCATACTAAACCTAGTTCACTTTCCCGGCATAGTTATATATATATGTATGGTTTGTATGCATTTGGTTGGTTTACTTAGTTTTACTGGATGGCATTATTTTATCCTTATCCTGAGTTCATGCTAGCGTTCACCCGCTAACCCGTCTTCGAGCGGTGATATCCCCACGTGATGCAGAAACTAGTCATTCTACTCCTCCTACATAGTGATCGAATTTTGAGATCAATTTTAGAATTGAAGAGGCGAGCTTTCATATTTTTGAAAGGCGTCATTCATGTTATGAACATTTTTCACATACTTTGGTTTATTTATGGATATTGGTTTTGACTATGGTTGGGGGCATGTCCCAACCAGATATTGGTTTTATTTTGGTTAGAAGCTTTTGTGGAACTACTATGGATTGGTACGGATGGGGTCGATAGTGTTGTCAGCCTTAGTATTGGCAATGGTATTGGGGTTAATACCGTTGGACTAAATTTTTCACTATTCCATCCTTTTATATTATGTTATGGAACTTAGTTTGGTTATTATTTTGGTTTTGGCTTACGATTTTGTTGGTTATGGTTATTGGTTGGATTTGGGATGGCTGGGCTTGTTTGAATCAGTCTCGATCATAGGCCTATCACAGAGTCTGGATTAGTTCTATTACACGCTATCTTAATATGTTCGAAAGCTATCCAACTCAGGGTATACGCTGGATGGTTGGGTTGGGTATAGAGAGTGGTCTCCAGTCCTGGTTGGACTTGAGATACCCATTATGACAAGGCCCATGGTTGGGTCGGGTAAAAAATATACAATAAATACACACCTAGGAGAGACTTCTATAATGAAGTTAGGCCTTAAAACATAACTAAAAACAAAAAATCTAAAAGAAATATCATAAATCCCTAAAATCTAATGTCAGAGTATAGGAACATCTAAATAAAATATCTAAGAACTAAAGAAGATGGATTTGTCTCTGATAATCAAAATAAAGACACATAAGATATGTGAGGTTGGATTCAACCCCGAACACTAGAGTGGGTCAGGACCTCAAATAAAAGTCACCACATGAATTTAGCTGCCACGGAAAGTACTCATACTAAGATATGCAGTGAAAGGGCATAGCAGAGGTAAGTATGGTCCACTTATACTCAATAGGTATCATTGGTCGACTATGCATACCAGAAAATAAGAAAAGTAAAATATACTATGAGCACATCACCTACAAGCAGAAAAGTCCAAATGGTAGCTCACACAGGCTCCACTAACATTTCTAATATATGGATATATCAAAAATAGAATTCACACACACACATATATATATAAATACACTGAAACTACACACAAGTCAAGAAAAAATTAAGAAAAACAATTAAGATGCATATGCAGATACAATGCAATGTGGATGGGATGAATGATGAAAGTCATCACATGACTTCTGCATACACTCAACAAGCTTGCAAATACTAGATAGGACCCATGGAGGGTTCACAAACCATATAGTATATCTCAATTTCAAGCCAACATTACTAGTAGATGACCTCAGTTATGATTTTTTTCAAAACATCATAACCAACATTGCTGGCAAATGACCTTGATCAAGGGTTTTCAAAAGGGAGTCATTTTCTATCAAAAATAGAATTTCTTGATGGTAACAGTTTCTCATGAATGCATATGTATGGAATAAGGAAATAATGCTCACAATAAACTCAATGTGATGATATTCAATCCATCCAATACGCATTTATACATGCAAGTGAGCCCGTAATCAACTTAATATGTCCACAATTCATGATATCAACTCCAAATAGGCACTATCAGAAAAATATTCATGCAATACATCACTAATATTATATCAACCCCTAACTCAAATATTTTTATCATGATAAAAAGCAACCAATCCTCAAATAAGGCCTATATTAGAAAACAAAGCCCCCGCACGACATCATATCTAGAATAAAGGCATACTAATGCACAAATAAGTACAATGATGTCAATCAAAGGCCGCATGGCGCAGTTTGTTTTGTCATACAATACTGTCATGACCCGAACCAGGCCTGGCAGTGATGGATATCTCCTTCCATTAACCAAGGAGTCTTTCAATTAGGCATTTACCATTGGTATTGTTATCCCAAATAAAGTTGAGCTTACAAGCCGATCTTATTATGTCATTCCAAAACCAATTAGCCAAATTGACTCCAAAGTTCCAATTTAAAACCAATACATGGCCACCAAGGCCTTTCAAAACCAATTTATGTTTCATTAACCTTTTATGCAATGCAAGGTTTCAAAAGTTAAGTAATTTATGTATATATCCATGTTTCAAATCAATTTCACAAGTTAGGTTGAGGTTAAATCCAATTCCAAACCATTAAATCATCAAATTTTGGGAAAGCTCATGTTCCCCATTCCATTCCCACCATACATTTAATTAGTTCAAAATTATGAAAACATAGCATAACAATCAATTCAAAATCATGGGAATTCAATTATGTAATAACCATTTCAAACCCCTCAATCCATATTCAATTCAACAATTAAACCACATGGATAACAATTAAATACATAATTTTATATAAAAATTAATTTAGGAAAGAGATACATACCTGAAAATAAAAAAAAATTTAATCAATTTGAAGTTTGGAGCTCGATGATGAATGTATTGTGAAACCCTTAAATGTTCTTGGGTTTTGTGTCTGAGAGTGAAATAAGGGGATTTGGTATTTGAAAATTGATGATAATGGGACTACTTTATGTTTAAAATCCATGGAATAGGTGAAAAGATCAAAAGCTCTTCACCCATGTGAATAAAATAAAGCTGCACAAAATTTTCACCATACCGTGGCATGCCAATATCCCAGAGGTTATCCTCTGTTCCAAGCCAATATCATAGAGGGTAATGTAATGCCTCAATTTTCTATAATCAAAATGCTACACGGTGCTCATAATCCTGAAGGACCACAAGCTAACCCACAACTGATATCTGTAACTGAGCACTGAATAAATACTTTTAAAATATGCAGAAAACAAGATGTAAGGTTGTAAGGATCAAAACTGAATAATCTAACTATAATAAATCTGATAAAGTGGTATAACAATACCAAAATTGAACAACAATCTAAAAATATCTAGTTGAAAGCCTCTAACTGACTGAACTGAGGAGTTGATAGGACATGTCCCGAACTAACTCCAACTACTTATAACTATACTGAAATGTTGAATATAATAAAATAATTATGTTCCCGAATGATGAAGACTCACTGCTATCTACTGCTGCTGGCTGAATTTGAACTGCTAAGGGAGCTCTGGATCCCGTGCATCTGAACCTATGGCATATAAAACACCATAGAGTGAATATGTCAGTACGACTGAATGTACTGAGCATGCAAGTGAGGTGGATTGATATGCAAGGGTTTATATGCATGAACAATTATAACTGGTTGAATAACATGAACGTGAGAATACATGCATGAATACGTGAAACTGTAACTAAAGTCGTAATAGTACTGAATACTGACTTCTGATTACTGAGGACTACTGATAATATGAATTTATTGATATCTGAGTTCACTAGTACTGGAATACAGAATAACTTTACTACGGCCAAGCTGACAACTGAGTTTACTGATATGGATATCTGAGTGACTGTTTCTGGCAGTTTCGATTATAAAGAACTAATATGTTTGACTGTATCTAACAGTCCTGAATTTAAGTACTGATTAAATAAGTTTTGTATATCTGATATACTGATAACATGAGTGACTGGACCTGATAGTTCTGATTCTGAATGAAATAGTTGAGTCCCATATTAAGCTAAGTTAACTGTATCTGGCAGTCCTAAAATCTGTAGAACTATCTGAGTTCTATTACTAAGAATGATACTGACACTATGGGAAGTATTCATCTAACCAACATGCCCCAAATGCACTATAATAGCTAAGTTGGGGTCCAATCTGTACCCTGATTGGAAAGGTGTCAATACCACGCCACTGGTAAGGACAGCTTGTGAGTGACCCTCATATAATAGGTTACTCTAATAAGAATGGTGGGACCCTCATATAATAGGTTAAACCACCTTATCTACCCTCCTATAACAGGCTATGATATCTCAACCTACGCTAGCTACGTAGTTCTAGAATGCAAGGACTGCTTCTAAGAATCACACCCTCTAATAACAGGTGAGTTCACATCCTTAAGTTCACTTGATGCTAACTCCTACTCCCATCTAAATAGACACTGAATATGATTAATTAAACTGAACTGAACTGAGTTTTACTGAATTTCGTTGACTTGATGAAAAGTTACTGAATTCTGTTAACTGACTGAGTTTATGAGATTTTTAAGGTTACTGAGATTTCCTGATTCATAAAACTGACTGAAGTCTACTGATCATGGCTTGCCTAAGAGTATCATGAAAACATGACATGGATCTAGGCTTATAACTATATTTTTTGGGTATAAGTACCCCCAGGACTCGATAGAGTGAAACTGACAAGACTTGACACTTCTTGAATACATGATCAACATAACCAATTCATAATGTAGTAATCAGGGGATCTCAGGAAGCACTTGATTTTCATAATATAGTGTATCATTAGGGAAGTATGGAATAATACATGATAACATTTCGCAAGGCACAACAATGCACACATACTTATATTCCATCTCTAGAGGCATTTTCACAAACACTTGTGGGGTATAAACTTAAATGAACAAAATCATGAATAGCATATAAACAAGGCATCTAAATACCCAAAACATGAAATTTCATGACCTAACATACAATTCATACAATTTCCCCTAAATCCTTTTCTAAATTCATAGATCTTGTCTTAGTCACGGATTAGAGACCTAAATTAATATCATAAACATAGATTGAAGTTAATTCAAGCATGGAAATCATAGATCTGAAATATTTTAACTTATGAAAATGGATTCGTACTCTATGGACAAAAAGGGCCCATAGATGAACACTTCGCATGGCTGGGATGATAGATCCTTGAAGGTTCTTAGAGAATTTTTAGACTTGTTCTTAATTTTCTAGAATTTCTTGAAGAAGGATTTAACCATAGTTCTTGATTTTTTATCTTGAAAGAAGCCCTAACTTGATGTTATGAATGAATAATGAGGATATGATCTCTGGCCGGATATAAAGGGTATATATAAACAGTGGCAAAAAACTTAAATAACCTTTTAAAAATAGCCTAAAAATACTAAATGTATGGTGCGATGGGATGGGCAATGGTCCATCGCTGCTGTGATGGTCTGTCGCTACTGCGACAGTTCGTCGGTCCCTACCGTCAGACCTGGATAGAACTGGGTCTCACTGTTAACTTCCGATGGTTGGCTTCGATGGCTCATCGTTGTACCAAATGTCTGTCGGCTGCGACCGTCACTCTTAGGTAGCGAGCAGGTCCACTACCTTTGTTGGAATGGACGTTTTGATGATCTGTCGCCTATGCGATGGTTCGTCGGCCTGACCCGTCACTCCTGGGCAGCTCAAAAAGTTTCTGTAAAAGTCCATAACTTCTTCCCTAGATATCGTATTTTGGTGAAATTGGTATCGTTGGAAAGCTAATTCAATTTTCCACATATTAGAAAGTCAAAATTAGGGAAGTTTTATTTGTTTTAAACATTATTCATTTAGGGAGTCATCCTTGGAACTTCTGGAGACTAACTTAGACTTAAAGAAAAGTTGGGGTATTACAATATCTGCCCCTTGGAAATATTCATCCTCAAATGAGACTGGCTGAGAAGGGAGAAATAATAAGCTAAAATCCATACTGATCATTCCCAACTGGCAAATGATCTCATGATCATCAACATGACTGTTAAGCTGAATATATATCTTACTGAACATGCATATCTGATGCATGAGTAATTGATTCATGAATACATGACTGAGTGTTCCGATGAACTAAGTTTCTCACAATGAGAATGCATAGTTGATACATGATTATATGGCTGGGATGATAGATGAATACATGATTGTGATGACTGATAAGTTGAGTTTTCTTATCATAAGAATGGATGTCTGATGCATAACTGCTAAGCTGAATTCATGTATATCTGATTCATGGACACATGGCTGAGTTAACACATAAATGCATGTTTGAACTGACACATGAGCATACGACTGATTATGCAATGGTAATGGATACCAAATTTGTGATGGGATTCTGAACATAAAATAGAATAAGATTAAGGAAGACTGTTACCTTGAGCTGAGTCTGAGTTAGCGGCGAAGAGGTAAGGGTACTTGGTTCGCATGTATGATTCTGCTTCTCAAGTATCTCCCTTAACAGACTGATTCCTCCAAAGAACTTTGACTAGAGGGACCTCTTTGTTCCTCAGTCTACGAATCTGATAATCTAGGATTTTGACTAGAATTTTCCTCATAGGAGAGGATGTTCTGAACATTTATGCCCTCTACAGGGACTACAACTAATAGGTAACCTATGCACTTCTTGAGTAAGGAGACATGGGACACTTAGAGCAACTGAGACTAGATCTGAAGGCAATTCGAGTTCATAAGCTACTTTGCCAAAACAATTGAGAATTTTAAAGGGACCGATATATCTAGGACTAAGCTTTCCCTTCTTGCCAAATCTCTTCACCCCTTTTATAGGAGAGATCTTTAGACAGATAAGGTTACTATTATCAGACTCGAGATCCTTTACTGAACATGCATGAACGAGAACATAAGAACATGACTGGATCTGTAACGTGTGACATGATCTGAGTATCTTGAACTGAATTGAGCCATTGAGTACATAGCTTACAACTGAAATTGGAGTTAGAGGGTCAACCTATGGGTACCCACTACTCCAAGCTAGGTTTATTACATGAAGAGGGGATGGCATGTTTAGGTCATGAAAGTTTGGGGGTTTATAGTGTATCTCCCCCTTGGGACTCTAAGTCCCTTGAAGAACATTGACTTTACTGAGCTGTTGAGGAAAACAGGGGCGATGCACAAGGTCCCTACAAACTGAATAACGACTGAATATCTGGAATCTAAAAATGAGACATGATACATGAACTGAGCTAAACATGCAACTGCTTTATTGGTCCATCTTAAAATGGTTACATTCATGAGATTTGGATAATGCGACTAGATAGACAGAATGGGTACATATATGAACTGGTCTGTCTGACTGCTGGACTAAAGTACTGGCTGTTCAAACTAATTCCTACTAAATAACTTGTCTGATCTGCTGACTGACTGATGGTTGAGTACTGGCCATGTAAGACTGAATGGTACTTAGTTCGAATAATTGGACTAAGACTATAAATTATTATACATAGAAGGTAATGACTGACTGGTTAATCATGAGGTAATTAATCATGAATTTCATAAAAATGTATTATTTGTGAATGCATGACCACGTGTATGACATGGTTTTGAAAGATTCAGTAAATTGAGGTGCTGAGGTACTAATAACTAAAAAATTGGTAGTTGTACGCTATGGTAAGGCAAATCTGAAACTAAACTGAGTTACTGATCTGATTACTGAACTGAAGCTGACGTTATGACTAAGACTATAACTGGGACTCATATTGAGACTGAGTGCTAGTTTCTGATAATCAAATACTGATTACTGAAGTTTAGACTGATACGAAAATACTAAATTTTGGGATTGAACACTAATTTACTGAGTACTGAATACTGAAATGGTAACTGAGACGGTAACTGAGTTTTGGATAGCTATGCGATGGGGATTGACATAAATCAAGGATCTGAATGTACACTCATACTCTGTACTTTCCAACTTCTAAATACAACCTTTTTTCTAGCCATTTACCTACACACTAATATGACATTCAAGCCTATCATCATAGTTACACCCTCATGTAAAACTAGCATGCAAAAATCTTCCCTTAACATGAAATATTTACTCTCTCCCATCAAAGCAACTGCTCATCACAACACAATTTCACAAGGAGAGCTTACTGCAAGGTTAAATCACGAGGACTTGAAGCATGAAAGAACACTAACTGAACTTGACACTTGACTAAAGCCTCAAGGATGGAATATCAACATCATGGATTTACCAACAGGTCTAAACTGAGGATAAACCTAACATATCCTAAATTTAACTGATTGGTAAGAGCGTAGCATGAGTCATGGAAGCTGAGCATACTGTAAGGCATGATATGTGTACATGAGTCATGAGCTGTATGACGTGGGTTTGGAGTTTCTGTATTCATGATACATGATTCATAACACTGAGTTAGCTAGAACTCCTTATACTAGGAACTAGAAACGCACACAATTCTATGGAAAGTGCGTGAATGTAAGCTGTGTTCATGGAACATTATTTGTACTGCGGTGTAAACTAGGACTCTTTATACTGGGAACTAAAATCATACATGATTTTATGGAAAGTGTATGAACATGTTTCATGACCATAGAGTTAACATACAAGGACTGAGTGGATGTCATGATAACTAAAGTGCAAAACACTGCACTGAGGTAAGGATGGGTCTGGAATCATCTTTCCCTTAGCTTTAAGCCATCATCATAAGTCTGTGAATACTTTACTAAACTCTGAATAGAACTGAAATCATAACCACATACTTACACTCTGTTCAACACATATTTGCCTCACTAAGCACATCATCTATTTTTGTTTCATTTTAGACTACTAATATCACATCTCCTAACTCACATCCACACCTTCATATGAAATTTAAAATCAATAAACTTAAATTCTTTCTTGCATTATTCAAGCCTGCTGATTCACTTTTCATACAGCTAACCCCATAAAACATAATTTGTTCAATCCGGATAATGTTATCCCAACTCTACTACTACTAAACTGCTGGATTCATGCTTCTGGCTCTAGGTCATATGCTACCATAGGATTCTGAGAAAGGATCTGATGACATGCAATATTTTAGGTTCGAGAATGGGTTCCCATGATCATGAATAAAATTTGTACAACTTTGGAACATAACTGGACTGATGGGATACTTTTGAGTCTGTGGTTACTGTCTGAGAAAGCCCTATCTTTGGTACTTTGAGCTTTACTATTTTGGTTACCTTGAAAGTATGGTGGAGGTGACATGAGTAAAGCATGATGAGAATCTACATGAGTTTCATAGAAAACCTTTTTACAGCATGATCTGAGACATGAAAGAAGGGAAACTATTCCCTAAACATCTAATAGCCTCCTGCACATAAGTATGGAGCACAACACACCCATGCGTAAGACTCTACTAGATGCGGCTCTCAGACTTCCTAGGACACTTTTCAACCTGGATTTGAAACCAATTTTGTAATGCCCTGATTTTCTATAACCGAAATGCTACACGGTGCTCATAATTCCGAAGGACCACAAGTTAACGCATGACTGATATCTGTAATGAGCACTAAAAAATACTTTAAAAATATATGGAAAATAATTTGTAACTCCGTAAGGTTTAAAACAGAATCATATAACTATAATAAATCTGATAAAGTGGTTTAATAATAGAAAAACTGAACAACTGTCTAATAATATCTAGTCTGAAAGCCTCTAACTGACTGAACTAAGGAGTTGATGGGATATGTCCCCAACTAACTCCAACTATTGATAACTATACTGAAATACTGAACATAATAAAATAATCATATCCTTGAATGATGAGGACTCACTAGTATCTATTGTTGCTGGCTGAATCTGAACTTCTAAGGGAGCTCTGGATCCCATGCGTCTGAACCTATGGAATATAAAACACCATAGTGCGAATGCGTCAATACGACTGAATATACTGAGTATGCAAGTGAGGTAGGCTGACATGCAAGGGTTCATATGCATGAATAATTCAAACTAACTGACTAACATGAACGTGAGAAACTGTTACTGAAATTGTAATAGTACTGAATACTGAGTTCTGATTATTGAGGTCTACTGATAACATAAATTTACTGATATCTGAGTTCAATAATACTGGAATACAGAATAATTGTATTACGAACAAGCTGAAAACTGAGTTTACTGATATGGATATCTAAGTGACAGTTTCTGGTAATTTTAATTATGGAGAACTGATCTGTTTGACTATATCTGACAGTCCTAAATCTGAGTACTGATAACAAGAGTTTTGTATATCTCATATACTGATAACATGAGTGACTGGACCTGACAGTCCTGATTCTGATGGAACTAGCTGAGTTCCATATTGAGCTGAGTTGACTGTATCTGACAGTTCTAAAATCAATAGAACTATCTAAGTTCTATTACTGAGACTGATACTAACATTGTGGGAAGTAGTCATCTAACCAATATGCCCCGAATGCGCTATAATATCTAAGTTAGGTTTAAATCTGTACCCTGATTGGAAGGGTGACAATACCGCACCACCGATAAGGACAGCTTGTGAGTGACCCTCATATAATAGGTTACTCTAATGAGAATGGTGGTACCCTCATATAACAGGTTAAACAACCTCATCTACCTTTATATAATAGGCTATGATGTCTCAACCTACACTGGTTATGTAGTTCTGGAATTCAAGGACTGCTTCTAAGAATCACACCCTCAAAGAGAAACTCTCCACAAACCTCCTATAATACCCAGCCCAGCCCAAGAAGCTCCTAATGTCGATTGGATTCGTGGTTCTAGGCCATTTCGTTAATGCCTCAACCTTTTGTGGATCCACCAAGATCCCCTCACTAGAAACAACATGACCAAGAAAAGTCACAACATTCATCCACAACTAACAATTAGAAAATTTAGTATACAGCTTTTGATCCTTAAGGGTCTGCAACATAATTCGGAGGTGATTTGCATGGTCCTCCTCACTCTGAGAATACTCAAAGATGTCATCGATGAACACTATCATAAATAGATCCAAAAATTGCCTGAAAACCTGATGCATAAGGTTCATGAATGCAGCCGGAGCATTAGTAAAGACAAATGACATAACCAAAAACTTATAGTTACCATACTGGGTTCGTAAAGCAATCTTGGGAATATCAACTTCCTAAATTTTTAACTGATGATAGACCGAAAGAAGATCAATCTTAAAGAAACATCTAGCACTCTACATATGATCGAAAAGATCATTAATCCTAGGAAGAGGGTACTTATTCTTCTCTGTGACCATATTCAACTAACAATAATCTATAGATATCCAAAGAGACCCATCTTTCTTATGCACAAAAAGTATAGGATCATATTACGGAGAAATACTGAGATGAATAAAACCTTTATCAAGAAGATCTTTTAACTGCTCTTTTAGTTCTTTTAATTTAGTCAGAGATATTTTATACAGAGAAATGGAAATAGGATGAGTGTCCAATAGAAGACCAATCCCAAAGTCTATTTCCCTATTGAGAGGAATTCGAAGAAGAACATCAGGAAACACTTTAGGGAACTCACTAACAACGGGGGCAAAAGGCAAAGAAGGACTTTTAGGATTAGAATCCTTAACCTGAACTAAATTATATAAACACCCTTTTGAGATCAATTTTTGAGCTCTAAAATAAGAAATAAACCTCCCTATAGGCTCTATGGAATTTCCCTCTCCCATTCAATTATCGATTCATAGGATAATTGGAAACTAACTTTTCAAGTCCTACAATCCAAATATGCAAAGCACGGACGAAGCCAATCCATCCCCAAGATAACATCAAAATCCAGTATATCCAACTCTATCAAATCCACCAATGTCTCTCTATGGAAGATAGACACTACATAACCCTTATAGATTTTTCTAGCCACAATAGACTCACCCACTGGGGTAGACCCAGAAAAGGTTTCAAAAATATTTTTGGGACCAAAACCAAAATGCATAGCCATATAAGGTGTCATATAGGAAAGAGTAAACCTCGGGTCAAGCAAATAATACACATCACGAGAAAAGAGTTGTAACATACCAGCAACAACATATGGACATGCCTCAGATTCTTGGTGGGTAGAAAATGAATAGAGGCTATTCCGGCCAATGTCGGTACCAGAAGTAGTGACCTTTGGCACAGAGATGAAGACATGGAAACCAAAACTTTATTAGCCCCAGTGGAGACTCTGGCTGAAGGAAAATCTCACTGCATGTGACCCCTTTGACCATAATTATAACTCTGATTCCTTTCCTCCTCACAATAACCATCATGAAGTTACCCACAAAAATGATATGGAGGATAAGGCGGGGATGACTGAGCTCCACTATCCTAAGACTAGACAGTCTGTGCCTTAGAACCACTTTTATCCTGAGAACGACGATCGCCCGAAGGGTTAGGATAAGGAGCACTAGCAGACGAAGAAGAATTGCCCTAGTTCTTCTTCTTGGTCCACTATCTACCGTCTGTCCTACTATTTTGTTGACCCACACCCTACTCTGAATACCTAAACTTCTTACTCCATCTCTTCCCAATCTCTACCTATTTCTTCTTTTAAACCTCAACTTGCTGTATATAGACCACAAGTCTGGATATGTCCATATCAATATTCAACATTGCAGCCTTACACTCTATTACCAAGTCTCGAGACAACCCAGAAGCAAACTTCTTCATCTTGGATCTTTGGTTAGACACTAGCTCTGGAGAATAATGAGGCAGTTGCTAAAATTTTAGTGCATACTCTTTCACACTCATCTTACCTTGCTTTAGTTTAACAAAATTCTAAGCCTTAGCTTCCCTCAATTCCTAAGGAAAGAAGTCATCATAAAAGGTACCCAAAAACTCATCCCATAATGCTAGCTCTACATCATCACCCTTCAACTGCTCCCACTCCTCAACCACAGATAACATACATCTTTTAACCAATATGTGACAAACTTTACACCTTCAGGATCAGTAGCATGCATCACTCTAAAAAATTTCTCCATCTCATCCACAAACCCCTGAGAATCCTCCTCAACCTTAGAGCTCGTAAAGGTTGGAGGATTTAACATCATGAACTGGCCCACCTGAGTGACCTCAGATGAAAAAGCAACAAAACCAATATGGTTCGACTGATGATATTGAGATGTTACCAAATAGGTAGCAAATAAATAGACCGGTTGAACTCCGTATTAGAGATGTCCCCTCTGAGGTGTCTGGTCAAAAGCATCACTGCCTCGAAAGGCCTAAGGAAGACTAGTAAGGACAGGTGGAACTCCGCGTGGAGCAGCATAATCAGGAGTAGGGACACTAGACCAGGTCTACACTTCATACACAGAGCGAGTCCCCTCCACATTGTCCTCAAGTAGGACAGAGTTCCTGGCAGAGTTTCTACGAACATCAGATCTTCAGGGAAGCATGATCTGAAACGTGAGGTATCTAGGAGTTAGAGAAGTTTCATAATACTAAACTCTATGACCAAAAATAGAACACACGAAAGGGAAATATTCCTAAATTCCTTGTAACCTCCTCCTTATAAGTGTGGAATACTCCACACCCATAAAAAAGACTCCACTTGAAACAAATTTGTGGACACCCAATAACTCTGAACCATGCCCTGATACCAAGCTTTTCACGACCCAAACCAGGGCCTGAACGTGATGGGTATCTCAAGTCCACTATGGATCGGAGACCACCCCATTCGCCTAACCACATAACTACAATAATAATAATAATAAAAATAATGCGAAATTCAACTCAAGATAGAAATAAAGATATTAATATATAACTCTATGAAAACTAAGAGTCAGTTAATATCCAACCAACCTACATCTAGCCACAAACACCTCTAACAACTGAATATCAACCCAAGCCGATACATGTCCCTGACTACAGCCAAAAAAAAAACCAAAAGAGATAGTCTAAAATGAAAGAAAAACAAACTATACAATGACGGGCATTTCAGAGAATGGAAGCTCACCACTTTAAAGCAACTCGACAGACGTGCTAATCTATCTAACACTGCCCAGGGGTAAAAGAAGTATCTTCAGAACCTACATTGTGAAACAATGTAGAACCCTAGCATGGTTAGTGGGATAAGCACTGGCATGTAACTCAAGAAAAGTGATAAAATAAATGGCATGCCCAAAATAAGTCAAAACTACATACACGTATTCATACATACAAATATAAGATGTCGGGATAGGGAACAAGGTTTAAGAATAAGATATAAAGCCATTATCCTAGATTGTGTAGCTCTAATCATCCTAAGGGCACCCAAAGGCTATATGGGTGTTCAGTTGTCCCTGTTAAAACGTCTCCAGTGCATGTTAGTCGCACGAAAAGAAGAAGTTCGAGCAAGTACCAAAGCCACCGAAGCTCTAACTATCCCAAAATGTAAATATATAGTGTGAACCATGCACAGGATCATATAAACCCCCACGCCGGCAAATGTGGTTTCCAGTTTGGTCCCCCAGGGACCTCCACCTTCCACGACGAACTACACAACACCCTTTAAGCCCAAATTAAAACTATTTACACATTTTCTCTTCCATTAACCAAGGAGCCTTTCAATTATTCATTTACCGTTGGTAGCGTCATATCAAATAAAGTTAAGCTTGCTAGTCAATGCCATAACGCCATTCCAAAACCAATTAGCCAAATTGACTCCAAAGTTCTAATTTAAAACCAATCCATGGCCACCAAGGCCTTCCAAAACTAATTTATGTTTCATTAACCTTTTATACAATGCAAGATTTCAAAAATGAAGTAATTTATGCATATATCCATGTATCAAATCAATTTCACAAGTTGGGTAGAGATTAAAGCCAATTTCAAACCATTAAACCATCAAATTTTGGGAAAGCCCATGTTCCCCATTCCAATTCCCACACTCGTGCATTTAATTAGTTCAAAATCATGAAAATATAGCATAAACAATCAATTCAAAAGCATGGAAATTCAATTCATGTAATAACCATTCCAAACTCCTCAATCCAAATTCAAATCGAACAATTAAACCACATGGATAACAATTAAATACATGCTTTTATAAAAAAAAATCAATTTAGGGAAGAGATACATGCCTACACAAGAATTTGTAATCAATTTTAAGTTTAGAGCCCGGATGATGAATGTACAGTGAAACCCTTAAATGTTCTTGGGTTTGCATTTGAGAGTGAAATAGGGAGATTTGATCTTTGAAAACTAATGGGAATGGGACTACTTTATGCTTAAAAGTCATAGAAAAGGTGAAAAGACCAAAAGCGCCTCACCCTAAGTGAATAAAAATAAAACTACACAAAAATTTTACCTTGGCGTGGCATGCCAATATCGTGGAAGTTATCCTCCGTGTCATGCCAATATCGCAGAGAGTAACCTTCGTGACTTGGCAATAACATAGAGGCTCACTGCATCGAAGTTCTAAATTTCTCCGAACCTATTTCAAAAATTTCAAAACCTTTCCAAATTACCTTTTTAACATCCCTAAACACAATTCCAGTGAAAAATTGATATTTTGAATACGAAAAGGTCAAAAATAAAATGATGAAAATTTTAAGGTTCTTATAGACACTCAGAACAGCAAATTTTGACCAAGCCTCTAAAAACCACAAACTCGCACAAATTTTTTTCAATAGCATCAAAAACTATGCCAACCATCCCCGAAACTCAAAATGCACATGTAGCAACTATAGGGAAGGGCAAAATGGTTAAAACACATTGAAATGAAAGATTCACAAACTTAGGTCTTTACACACAAGGTCTTCTGGTACAATTTTTAGTACCACTCGCCATCCCAGATAGTCAATATCATCAATACAACATTAACCCAAACAACAAATACATCAATAATCCCCTACAATAACCAACACATATACACACACTATTAATAATACTTGCAGGCAATTATATACAAGCCTTCCAACTATAACTTTTCTTTTCTCACAACTCGTCATCCCAATAATCAAAATACTTTCTCGATTTCAACCGACCCATGACTCTCTAAAGAACCTCCAGATCACTTTTTATAATCTAAATATGCCAAAACCCACAATCGATCCACTACTAGTCCATAATATAACCATTAAAGAGATTATACCAAAATACACCAAAATCCATAAAGCTCAAGAAATCAAGTGTAATACCGCTATGCACTCAAAGTGAGCATAAGATTAGTACACTGGATCCACCACTAAGGAATCACCTATAGGGTAGTAATATTAGTAGATCCAGCAAAATTCCATAAATCATATTTATACTCAATGCAAAAAAAAAGAAAACGCATAGAAGGGTGGAGACCCATAATCAAATACTACCAAGATAAATCAAAGGCGGACTAAAATCATACTTATGGCTACTGTAGCAGAAATGCTTACTTTATGTCCATCTGATGGAACTTGATACTGAAGCCAGTCATCTCTCAGAGAAACTGATAAAGCATCTCTGTATCAAAAATAAAGGAAATCACTTCTATAGTGATCTAGACCTCCATGTCGAAAGCAAACCAAAGAAGTCGGAGCCCTCTAAAGGACCCAAAGGACTACCCTGATCAAACCCTTTGCAAGCATAACCACAAAGATACTGACCTTCATCAGGCATATCGTGATGATCACCAAATATCTTGGCTATATGACCCTCAAATCTCTCATATCTCCATACAAACTCATCTAAAAACACTCTTGGAAATTGATCCCATGAAAGAAGAGGTGACCCAACTGGTCTGCCCTCTACAAAGGTCCTCCACCACTGTCTAGAAGGCCTAAAGAACTGGAAGAAAGTGAAGACTACTCTATTAGAATCCACCAAACCCAACCTGTGCAACCTCTCATGGCAGCTAAGCAAGAATATATAAGCATCAGACCTTGGATCTCCATTGAAACGAGGTGGATCTGCCCTCATAAACTCTACATAACTACTTCATCCCTTCATAGACATAAAAGGTAAAGTCACTGGAGGTAGAACAACCCCCGACATTACCTCACCAACACTAGGAGAATCAATAGTAGTCACATATAAATCTAGAGTCTGGAGCCCTGAGTAGCATGCTAAACCAAATAAGATTCATCCTCTGAAGGAAACCAAACATTCTTTAATAATATGTATAGCCATAGGTGGTGTCTATAATAGTCTTAAACTCTCTAACACTCTAGACTTACCACCACTAGCAACCCTAGAACCTAAAAAGACAACTCTAACCTGAACTCTAGCTGGTCTGGATATCCCAACACAATCTCTATGTCAAGCCCTGCTTTTTTCGTGCACCGGAGGCATGAGCCTAAAATTTCTAGCCATGAAAGACTGTGTGCTCACTATCTGTGAGATAGTGAATAAGAAGTTTTGGAAATATACAAAGCTTTGAATGATCAAATAGAATAAAAGAACAAAAATCTCATAAACTCATGTAGCCTCTCAGAGATAGATAACGGACGTCTCCACATCGATGCGAAAAGACTCTACTCAACTCAACTTAGACTAATGATATCAATAAACCAAGGCTCTGATACTAATTTATCACGATCCAAAAATAAGCATATGATGGCACTTGTCACTCACTAGACAAGTAAGCTTAATCCAATCAAAAGAACAAGAATTAAAGGAAATTCAACAGCAAAAATAGAAGAAACTGATAAATCTTAAATATAAATACACATAAATATATAAGTATATAAATACGATACACGATTTTCAAAGATACATCTCAGTTCTAGTTGTCACTAGTACAAATTTCTATTTCAGAAATATATCGAATAGACTAATGTATCTTAAATGCAAAAATAGGCACAAGATAAATAAAGATAGATCCAGAAAAGCTTGAAGTCCGCTAGCACTACCTTGATCTCCATAACATCAAAAGTTGCAAGAAAACAATCTATAAGTTATTACTTGGTCCAATACCTACAGGCGGTGCAGAAAATAAGAAAGGGGAAAGAGAACCAAGGGTGAGCGTGAAAACTAGTCTTGGTCGAGACATGTCCCAAACTCTGACAGATGATAATGAAAATGATAATGTTAATGATAATGAATACTCTTAGTTCTAATCTATGATAATAATGGATAAAATGCCTAAGTCATTCGGAGAATGGAAGCTCACCACTTCACCACAACGAACCGACGAACTGAGCCGATCCACTTAACTTTGTGCAGGAAAAGTAGAGGTATCTTTGGTGCCTACATCACATGAGGGTACAGCGCCAGAAGACAGTTAGCGGTTGGAGCGCTAGCATATAACTCAGGGATAGGGGATAAAATAATAACATGAATATCAATTCAAAACTAATCCAAAATCCAATAAACATAATCATACGCAAATACATGTATATACTTCACGTGTTGGGGTAGGGAACAAGGCTTAGCATGTACTTTAAAAACTTTAGACTGGATTGTGAAGCTCAACCGTCATAACATAAGAAGGCACCCACGGGCTATATGGGCCCAGCTCTCCCCTAGCTAGTAGGTCCCCAATGTGTGTGGCTGCATAAACCAGAGGATATACATATGCACTATAGGAGACTCGAACCTCCCGGCATATGCACTATGTGGTAATAATAAGGGTCACTCAAACCACCCGTTCATATAGACTCCTGCATCGGCAATCACGATTTCCAGTGTTGGCCCCTCGGGACCTCCTCTTTCACAACTCAGCTACACAAGCCTCATAAAAGACGAATTAAAACAATTATCACACATTCCCATTCATTGAACCACGATACATATTAAGGCATAAATTGTTGGTATCATCATACCAACTATACGTGCAAGGTAACATCAATATGCCAAATCAATTATCATCACTTGGGGGAATTCACAACCCCCTTGGTTCGATTATACATTAGCTTGGGGAATTACACAACCTAAGAGGTTAAATTTATAAATCATTATGCTTCATTGACTTTTAACATTATGCAATAGTTCAAGAGTAGTTCAATATGCATACTTTTCATATTCAAAACTAATTTCACAATATGGGGTTGAGGTCATAACCACTTCAAAAGTTACAAGTTTGGGGAAATCACAATACCCTCATTTATTCACCATACCCATGCACCCTACACGTTCAAAACCATAATTAAAGCATGAACAATCATATATAAACCATGGGAAAATATTGTTCAACAAGCATTCAAAACCCTCAACCCATGCTTTAAAACCATTATAAATACCATATGAACAACATTTTAAAATATATGTTTTTAAAAAATTAGCAATTAGGGAAGAGTAACATGCCTGAAATATCCATGTCTGTGGAAAGAATTCCACCCTTGAGCCCTTGGATAACCTATTTCTTTGAAGCACTAAGTGTCTTGATTGAGAGATTTGAGAGAGTTTTAGAAGTGCTTGATTACGTTGTGAATGAGACATAACCCCTCTTAAGTGCTTTATGAATGTGGGGTTTTAGTTGGGTAAGGAGAGAATTATCCAAAGTGCCCTCAATTTAAAAATTGGAATCTAGTCGTCAGTGCTTACAAGTCACTATACGACACGTAAGGTTTTATTAGGACTCGTCACCATGAATCATAGCCAAGACAGTTTCCAGGGAACCCATACACTATTGACCCTACGACTCAACTGCTATGACTCGTAATGGGACCCTATGACTTATAGAGTCCAGTCGTAGTCAACACATAGCCCCTTAGCAGTAAAGACTGGATATTCTATGATTTGCACCCAATGACTCATAACGAGTCCTTACGACTCTTAGTGAGCCACTCGTAATTAAAGCAGAACTTATCACACACACACAATGTTTACGTTACGATTAGGTCCCTATGACCCATCAAGACTCCCTACGAACCATAAAAGCAAGTTGTAGTCATGGCAGTGAGGATAAAATTTTAGAAATTTTCAAGGACTAAAAACCCGGGGTGTCACATACTCCCCCCTTAGGATCATTCGTCCTCGAATGACAGAACAGGATATTTATTAGCACAATTTGACTCCAAACACAACCACACTTACCTTTAAAAAAGACAGAAAATGAAGATACTAAGAAAAATCACAATTTCCTTCAACAAAGTTAGAAAAAAAAAAGATGTTAAGGAATACATATATCTCAAGCACGATTTTCCAAAGTAGGAAACAAGGATGGATATTTAGACTTCATGTATTCCTCGGCTTCCCAAGTAGCTTCCTCAACCTTTTGGATTCTCCAAAGAACCTTTACCAAAGTCACATCCTTGGTCCACAACCGACGAACTTGCCAATCCAAAATCTCAATTGAGACTTCCTCATAAGACAAAAAAACTGAAATGGCCACCTTTTCCAAAGAAACGAACGTCAAAGGATCACCCACGCACTTTCTTAATATTGAAATATGAAACACCGAATGATGGAGCTCAATCTAAAAGGAAACTCTAATTTGTATGCAACATTATCAACACTCTTCAAAATCGAATATGGAGAAATATAATGGGGACTGAGCTTCTTCTTCTTACCAAACTATATCACTCCCTTCATGGGAAATACCTTAAAGAACACCCAATCACCAACACTGAACTCTAACTCCCTTCGCCTCACATCCGCGTAGGACTTTTGGTGACATTGGGCATCTTTAAGTCTATCCAAAATCACCTTCACCTTCTTTATGGCTTGGTTAACCAAATTAGGGCCAGATAATTTATTTCACCAACCAATAAGAGACCTGCACCTCCTACCATATAAGGTCTCCTACCATTTAAGATCATGATACATCTTCATTGAACCAGGATGAATCGTATAATGCGACTCATGAGCTTTGGCCAAAAAATTTTCCCGCAACCCATTAACATCAGGACCACGTAATTTGCCTTGGTATCTCAAGATACCATCGCCACTAATCTTAAAATCCATCACCTTTTACCTACCCACATCATTCTTGATTTGCGTTAAGATGGGGTCTAACACTTGTTTCTTCTTTACCTCCACTCCAAGAATAACTTCACCACATCTTGAAAAATCACACCACCATCCTCGAAATCCAAGAGATGGACTCCAAGATTAGCTAAAATATGAATATACTTCACCAAATCTCACTTCTCTTTGTCAACATGAGATAAGCATCCCATGGACAACCTACTAAGAGCATCAGCAATTATGTTAGCTTTACCTAGATGATAGTAAAGACTCATGTCATAGTCCTTGAGCAACTCAAGTTATCTCTTTTTCCTAAGATATAGCTCTTTTTGAGAGAATACATATTGCAGGCTCTTATGATTAGAATAAATATCAACATGGACCCCATACAAATAATGTCGTCAGATGTTCAATACAAGCAAACACCACAGCCAATAATTCCAAATTGTGAGCCGGGTAATTCTTCTCGTGAATTTTCAACTGTCTAAAAGCATAAGAAACCAGCTTGCCATATTGAATCAACACACATTCCAGTCCCACACGGGATGCATCAGAATAGACAATAAAACCATCAGTGCCCTCGGGCAGAGTCAGGACCGAAGCCAAACTTAACTTATCCTTCAACTTCTCAAAACTATCCTCATAAGCATCACACCATAAGAACTTTACCATCTTTTGAGTCAACTTAGTTAATGGGACAGCAATAGAATAAAAAATTTCCATAAACCTTCTATAATAACCGGGTAAACCCAATAAGCTCTAAATGTTGGCCGAAGTCGTGGGTGTAGGCCACTTCTTAACCACCATAATTTTCTGAGGATCCACTATGCTCCCTTCACTTGAAACAACATGACCCAAATAAGTCACAACATTCAACTAAAAATCACACTTAGATACCTAGCATACAAACATGGATCCTTTAGGGTTTGCAACACAAGGCGAAGGTAATCGACATGATCTACCTCACTCTTAGAATACACCAAAATATCATTAATGAAGACAATGATGAAAAAATCTAGAAACACGAAAAACCCAATTCATAAGAACCATAAATGTTGACAGGGTATTAGTCAATCCAAAGAACATCACCAAAAACTCAAAATGACTGTACCGGGTTTAGAAAGAAATGTTAGTGATATCTACCTCCCTAATATTCAAATAATGGTACCCAGATCAAAGATCAATCTTAGAAAAGTACTTAGCACCCTGAAGATGATCAAAGAGATCATCAATCCTCGAAAGTGGATACTTATTCTTCACGGTCACCATGTTCAATTGGCGGTAATCAATACACTTTTGAAGGAAACCATCCTTCTTACGCACGAAGAGCACAGGAGAACCCCATGGAGACACACTAGGGTGGATAAAACCCTTATCCATAAGATATTTCAATTGCTCCTTGAGCTCTTTCAACTCAGCCAGAGCCATTCTGTAAGGAGGGATAGAAATAGGATGAGTGTCTGGGAAAAGATCAATTTCCCTATTGGGAGGACTATCAGAAAGATCATTAGGGAACACCTCAGGAGATTTACAGACCATAGGGACAGTCTGCAAAGAAAGACCTTCAGATCTAGAATCTTTAACATGCACTAGGTGATAGACGCACCCTTTTAAAACCGATTTCGGGCTCTAAGATACGTAATAAACTTTCTTCAGGTACTAGGGAACTACCTTTCTACTCGATCACTGGCTCGTTTAGGAAATTGAAATTGAACCTTCGGGTCTGACAATCAAGAGAAGCATAGCATGAATAAAACCAATACATCCCTAAGATCACATCAAAGTCTAATATGTCCAACTCTATAATATCTGCCAAGGTCTCCCTACCATAGACCGATATCACATAACTCCTATAAGCCCTTCAAACCACAATGGAGTCACCTACCAAGGTGGACACAGAAAAGGCATCCAGAATACATTCATGATCAAAACTAAAATAGATGGCCATATAAGGGGTCACATAAAAGAGGGTAGACCTGAGATCAAGTAAAAAAATATATATCACGAAAGAAAAGTTTGAGAGTTCATGTCTCAGAATCCTGGCAGGTGGCAAGAGCATACAAATAACTATGTCCAGTGCCGGAGCCAAAAGCAGAAGTAGAACCCTTTGGTGCAGGAGTTGATGAAGTAGCAACAGGAATCTTATTTGCTCCAGAAGGAATCTTAGAAGGACAATCCCTCTGAATATGTCCAATCTGACCACAAAATCTACAAGAAGGATATGACGAAGCTGACTGAGACCTACTAGCTTGAGGCTGGGCTCCTGGCGCTCTGAACCCACTATCATATTCAGAACGACAATCACCCGATGACTTCAGAAAAGGATCACTAGCTGTAGAGTAGGAACCAAAATTACCTCACTTCTTCTTAGACAACTTTCCACCATCTCTACCACTCTGATGATAATCTCCACCCTGATCTGAATATCAAAACTTTTTATTCTGCCTTTTACTCACCTCTGCTTGGTTCTTCTTTTCTTCTTCTACTGGTTTCATATACAACAGAAGTTTATAGATATCTATATCTTTGTTCATCAAGGTAGCTTTTCTCTCTAATATCAACTCACTGGACAACCCAGAGGCCAACTTTCTCATTCTAGCCATCATGCTAGACACTTACTTAGGAGCATAACGCGACAGCCTTTAAAACTTCAAGGCATATTCCTTTACTATCATATTACCTTCCTTCAAATTCACAAATTCCTCGGCCTTCGCCTCTATTAACTCTTGAGAAAAGAAGCGATCAAGAAAAGCACTAAAGAATTCATCCCATAAAGTGGACTCAGCATCATCACCCCTAAGCTACTCCCACTTTTTATACCATTGGTAAGTTACATCCTTCAACTGATAAGTTGTGAACTCTACGCACTCCACATTAGTAGCATGCATCATACGGAAGATCTTTTTTATCTCATCAATGAAATTTTAGGGATCTTCTTCAACCCTAGAACCAGTGAAATTTGGAGGACTCAGCCTCATAAATTGGTCAACTCTAGTGGACTCAAAAAATGAAGCAACAGAAGGAACCCGCTTAGTTTGAGAGAAAACCAATTGGGTAATCAAATGAATTGGTTGGCAAAACTCAGCATTAGACACATAAACTTGAGGTTCTAGGGGAGGGATAGGGGGAACCAGTAGAGCTCCATTAGGGAAATCAGAAACAGCGACCCTAGACAGGGTCTAAACTCTTGGAGTAGGTCGAGCTCCATCCACATTGTCCTCAGACGGGACAAAAGAGTTTCCACGATTATTAGATCTTCTAAAAGGCATGATCTGAAAAACGAACATACAGGAATTAGAGGTGATTCAAAACCTTAGACTCTATAGCATGAAATAGAACAAAATAAAAAAGAAACATACATAAATGCCTTATAGCCTTTCCCTTATAAGTGTGGCGCGCTACACACCCATAAAAGAGACTCTACTTGACATGGCTTTGTGGACACCCAACGATACCAAACCTGGGATCTGATACCATCTATGTTACTACCCAAGCCAGGACTTGGCCGTGACGAGCATCTCAAGTCCCATATCAAACGGAAACCACCCCCTGCACCTAACCAATCGAACACAACACCCCTAACGTTGGATAAATTCCAAACATATTACAACATAACACAAAGTAAGATTAAAGAATAAAAGGTAAGTCTATGACTGATAACCAGTAATAGGCCAAAACAACCGATCAACATCACCAAAGTCTACGTCAATCCAACAAAGTCTCTATGCAAAGAAAACCAAAACTAGTCTTGGTCGATACATGTCCCCGACTATGATAGATGACAATAAAAATGATAATGTTAATGATAATGAAAACTCTTAATTTTAATCTATGATAATAATGGATAAAATGTCTAAGTCTTTCGGAGAATAGAAGCTCACCACTTCACCATAATAAACTGACGAACCGAGCTGATCCATCTAACTCTACGCAAAAAAAGTAGAGGTATATCTGGTGCCTACATCGCGTGGGGATATAGCATCCGAAGACGATTAACAGTTGGAGCGCTAGCATCTAACTCAGGGATAGGGGATAAGATAATGCCATGAATATCAATTCAAAACCAGCCCAAAATTTAATATATTTAATCGTATGCAAATACATGTATATACTTCACGTACTAGGGTAGGGAACAAGGCTTAGCATGTAATTTAAAAACTTTAGCCTGGATTGTGTAGCTCAACTGTTATAACATAAGACGGCACCCACGGGCTATATGGGCCCAGCTCTACCCAAGCTGGTATGGCCCTAGTGTATATGGCCGCACGAACAAGAGGATATACATATGCACTATGGGAGACTCAAATCTCCCGGCATATCAAGGTGACACAAGCACCAAATTATGTAATATAATTTGGGAGATTTGAACCTTTCAATCATGTGATAATAATAAGGGGGACTAGAACCAACCAATCATATAGACCCCCGCATCGGTAATTGTGGTTTCCAGTATTGGTCCCTCGGGACCTTCACATTCACAAATCAGCTACACAACCCTCATTAAAGCCTAATTAAAACAATTATCACACATTCACATTCATTGAACTACGACACACATTAAGGCATACATTGTTACCAACTACACTTGTAAGGTAACATCAACATGCCAAATCAATTATCATCACTTGGGAAATTCACAACCCCCTTGGCTAAATTATACATTTGGTTGGGGGATTACACAACCTTAAGGTTCAATTCAAAAATCATTATGCTTCATTGATTTTCCACATTATGCAATAGTTCATGAGTAGTTTAATATGCATACTTTTTATATTCAAAATCAATTTCACAATATGGGGTTGAGGTCATAACTACTTCAAAAGTCACAAGTTTGGGTAAATCATAATCCTCTTGTTTATTCACCATACTCATACACCTCACACGTTCAAAACCATAATTAAAGCATGAACAATCATATGAAAACCCTGAAAAAACATTGTTCAACAACAAGAATCCAAAACCCTCAACCCATGTTTCAAAACCATCATCAATACCATATGAACAACATTTTAAAACATATGCTTTTAACAAATTAGCAATTAGGAAAGAGTAACATGCCTGAAATATTCAAGTTTATGGAGAGAATTCCACCTTTAAGCCCTTAGATGACCTACTTTTGGGAAACCCGAAGTATCATGCTTGAGAGATTTGAGAAAGTTTTGAAAGTGTTTGATTATGTTTTGAATGAGAAATAACCCCTCTTAAGATTTGAGTAAGGAGGAAATTTTTCGAAGTGCCCTCAATTTAAAACTTGGAATCTAGTCGTTAGTGACTACGGGTCACTATACGACCAGTAAGGTTTCATTGCGACTCATCGCTATGAGTCATAACCAAGATAGTTTTCAGGGCACCCACACACTATTGACCCTATAGCAGAACTACTATAACTCATAATAGGACCCTACGACTTATAGGGTCCAAGCGTAGTCAACACAGAACCTCTTAGGGGTAAACACTGGACATCCTACGATTTGCACCCAACGGCTAGAAATGGGTCCTTAAGACTCTCAGTGAGCCACTCGTACTCAGAGCAGAACTTTATCACACACACGCTATTGAGGTTATGATTGGGTCCCTAGGACCCGTCAAGACTCCCTATGACTTTGTAAGGGTAATTCGTAGTCAAGAAAGTGAGGATAAAATTTCAAAAAATTTCAGGAAAAAAAACTGGGGTGTTACAAATCTATAACCCGCAAATATATCACTTTATCCTATCAAGGTAATCCAACACAACAGTCACCAGATTTACCAAAAGAATAAAGGGTGGGAACTTTACTCTAGGTAAGTCAATATTATTCCATTCATGATCAACAAATGAGGAAATTTATTTATGAAGAAAACTCACTATTATGAAGAAGACTCGCTAACAAGATATAACATGCTTAATCAATTATAATCAATCAAATAATATGGGTTAAAAACTGGGTGAATGTACATATATATGAGTGTATCTCATGCTACCAAAAAAGTGCTACACAACTATCTCTCCTATCAAGTCACGGTCATACTCCAAGTCTCATAATATCTCAGTATGTTAATCAATATAAGATGATATAAGAAAATTTAATAAAACAAAATGAATACTTAAATACAATATCACAAATAAGGTTCTAAGATGGAAAAACAATACAAAAGTAAATGCGAATATAGTATCAAACCAAACCAAGATATATAATGTAACGCAAATAATGCAATGCAGTGAAATGATAATGATGGGAATAATGATGAATAGTGAAATTCATGCACGACTTTCTATATTCGCAATCTATATACTCATATAATCTTACTCACATGTCTCAAATAAACCTTACTGGCACATCCCTCGGTGTAGGCATTTTATAAGGTGTCTCATTTTCTTACAATAAATTCAAAATGTCTCTGTGGTAACAATGTCTCATGAATATGCATGTGTGATATAAGGACGTAATGCTTACAACCAATCAGTATGAAGATCAAAATTCATTCAATACATGTATAAGTGGGCTCAAAATCAACTCAATATAACAATAATTCATGATATCAATTTTTTACTTGGCACCACTAGAGTAAATAGTCATGTTGTCATCAATAATATTATTTTCAACCCCCCAGTCAGGCATCACTTTAATGATAATGTAATTAAATGCTCAATTAAGGCCTATAATGTCAAGTCAAGCCGTCACTCTAGCGACACAATAATATATGATGCATTTTAATACACGGACAAGGCCTATGATGATAAATCAAGCCCCCAGTTGAGCCACATAATAATAATTAAGGAATTTAATGCACAAACATGACCAATAATATCAAGTTAATCCTCCACTCGGGCATCACAATAATATATCCTCTCAAATTAACAAGCAATAGCATATAATCTCACACTCAGGCATACATTAGTTACTCAAGTCCATAAATATGTTCACATAAGCTTCGCATGGGCAATACGAAATAAACAACAATCCTGATAATAATATATCGTCAAACTAGCCAAACCTAATTTGTTCCACACACTAAGTCCCATCTACAAATACAAATCCATTTATACACTAAGTATTTTCTGAAACTCGACTTTCGTCACTATCAAATGACATAATTGTCCTCTAGAGGTCACTAAATCTCAATCATGACAATAAGGTCCGCTAAATAAGATTCAAGCTTTATAATAGGCATCAAGTATAAATTATTCAAAACACTAAGTATCTATCTACAACCTACTCTAAGGATAATTACAAGTAGTAATATTAACTAATCAAGATAATAATCTAACTACAATTCATCAAAGACTCTGATATCCATGGAGATACTCGCTATATCACCTAAGCAGGATCCCCAATCCTAAGAGAATCACAATATGTAGGGATGGCAATGGTGCAGTGCGGTGCGGATTTTTTTTAAACCCGTAAGTTTTAAAACCATACCGCACCTCACTGCATCACCTTTAAACCCGCATAAACTCGTCCCACAGTCATACCCGCGCATAACCGCACTGCACTACCCCATGTTTTAATTTTTTCCTTTTTTTTGAAAAAATTGTAACTCCATTAAAAATCATAATATTTTTAAATCTACAACTAGGAAATAATAACTAATTTTTATTATATCACTTTTCACTAAAATTTGTCAAAAAGTATAACGTGTACAAGTAATGATCAAATAGCATATTTTTATTAAATGAATAGAGATGTTAAAAAAGCTACTATAAAATTATTTATTTGTAGTGTTATACATGTCATTTTAAGTATCATCAATTTTTAAGTAAAGAATACATATAATTTTAGGTATATTCACGAGAACAATACTAATTTTCAACTTTTTTTAATTTAAACCTGCATATACCCGCAACCGCACCGCACCGCACCATTTAATAAAAAACTTACTTTAACCCGCCCTGCACCGCATAACTTAAAATCCACACCGCCCCGCATAGCTTAAAACCCACACCGCACCGCACCCGCACTGCCCCATTTCCATCCCTAACCATATGCAAACAAATAAGCATATAACACATAAACAAATTGAAAAAAGTCAAGGTACAACTCAACTTGCCTTAAATAAAGATCTGCAGCTAAAACACCATCCAAAGCCTCAATTGAAAGCTCGACTCCCTAGAATCAACACCAAACAAATTCAATCTACTCAAAGATGACATTTACAAGTCAGAAAAATTAATAATATCCATATTGATCCTATTTAAAATGGGTCCAAAATGGATTCGAAAAATGAATTTGAAAAAAGAAAGGTGTAGAACTGAAATTTGGATTTACAAACACATTTTTCAATGCTATAGGAGTCAACAGGAGAAACTCACACGAAAACAGGTTTAAAATAAGGTCCAAATCGAAGAAAAATTTCTTTTTAAACCGTTATAGGTAAAAACCCCAAATTTTCATTTTAAAATTATGATTATAGAGTGATTATATATCGATGAAAAGTAATGGGAATAAAGTTTTGGAGCTTATCCAAGAACAAATGGTGAGTAAAACCCTAAAAATCACCCAAATTCAAAGCTCAAAGGTCCAAAAATGGTGAAAATTTGTGGAAAAGGATTTATATTCAAGTTGGCCACTTTAGCGGCTAAATGACCACTAAAGTGAGTGGGCACCATTAAAGTGACCCTGGGATCTTAAGCGAACTTTGCTTTAGTGTCCTATTGGTGCTTAAGCGGTTGCACCAGCTGATGCCCTGCACTAGCATCTTAGCTAAAAGACTAAGTTTTCAATCGGACCCTCAAAATTCGTTTGGAATCCCACGAGTACACATGAACTATGCTAATAGACAAATTTTGACGTTTCAGACTCAATGGCGATGTCTGATTTTTTAAGAAAAAAGATTATTTTTACAAAATTAACCCTCGGATCCCGTTTTACTATTTTCTAAATGAAGGATCAAAATTAAATATAAAGGTCTTGGAATCGAACCAATCATGCTACTTACCCAAATCGATATTCCGGATTAAATATAAAGGTCTTGGAATCGAACCAATCACGCTACTTACCCAAATCGATATTCCGGATCTGTTGCCACGGTCCAAATTAACATCCGACACTTAGATCAAGAAATATTTACCGAAGTCAACTATTGGCTCTTAAAGTCTCAAACTCACCTAAAACCTTTCGAAAGATCTTGAAAATTTTGTCAACAATCCCGACTCTCCAAAATCAACACGTAGCAACTATCAAAAAGGGTAGAATGATTCAAATATAGAAATTTCTACATTTCACTGAGGACATAACATTATTGGTGTTATATTCCTTTGCGATGGTCTGAGTAAACTTGGTACACATATTTTCTCTTAAATATTGTTACCCATTATGAAATTATCTATCAATCCTTGGCCATAAATGAAGACCCAACATAGAATATACCCTGGAAGAAATAATTCTTATTTCTTGAATCACAATAAAGATATATAATGTAGCGGTAAGGGAAAAAATGACGTAGTGAATGTTTTCTTGCTTCAATAATATACACACTATATGCATTAATTGAAAGTCAAGAGAACTTATCTCAGATTATTGTGGGATTATATTTATGAGAATGGGTGTAAAAATGAATGAGTGGTTGAATGTGTGGCAAGTATCTATTTTGTCCAGATGAGTTACTAAGTCGTTACGCCCGTCATTTCAACTTATGTATCATCATTTTTAAAACTATTGTAATTATTTCAAATTATTTATTATTTTAAAAGTTTAAGATAATTAATTATTTTCTCTTATTTTTTATTTAATAGTAATTATTTTTTAATATAGTCAAACCTTTCTATTGTGCCAGTGTTTGTCTGAAATTTCATGACTATTATACAAAGGTATTTTTATATATGTATACTAATATATTTATATATATACTGACATTTGATATTCAGATCTCATTCAATTGTTATCTATACTATATTAAAAGTGTGAAGTTCTTTAGAAATGTTGTTTAAACTTTTTTTCCTTCATTAAAAGTCTTTTCTTTAGACAAAATTGTCTTTTCACTTTTTTCCTTCAATTATTATTAATGATATTGGTAATAATTAAATTATTAATGAGTTTAAAATGATTAAAATATTTATACAAATCCTTTTCTTATTTAAATTATATACCACAATTAAAAAACTTTTCAATTTTTTGGTTTTCGTTGCGAGAAAACTTGCGTGACAATCAACTTAACTTTTATTATCATTTTATGCAACATCAAATAATATTTGTTTAATAAATATTGTAACTTTTTATGGTATAAAGTTCATTCAATATTTATTTTCATCAATATGCATTCTATAAAAGCATAAAGTCCTATCACGAAATATTGTTCTCAACTATTTTATTCTTTAAGAATAAAATTTACATTAACCAACGTTATAATCTATTATTTTCTTAATATTTATGATTTTGAAATTAGCTACTAATAGTTACTAAATTTTTATTTTAAATAATTGATGGGCTACACGTGCGAGGCGTGTGCGTTTAAATTAGTAAATAAAAATATACAAAATTAGAAAGAGCATGAATATAAAAAAGACAAACATTAGTAATCTTTTCCTAGTGACGTTATGAAATAACTGATGTGCATATTTAAACACAATTTTTTCTTTAAATTAGATATCCACACTTCAAATTTATTGCATGGATAACATTAATGATGATTACCATAAATATTTTGATATTTTCTTTTGTATACAATATATTTCTTACAAAATATTATTACATAATATATGAGTATGCTATTATAAAGAGGTAATTTTATAAAGGGTATGCTGCTATACTAAACGACATTACTATCATAGGTAGAATACCGTTATATAGAAGTAAAGTATAACATCAAGAATCAGTTCTGGAGAAAATCTGATTGCTATAGTGAAATATCGTCATATCGAGCTGACTCTATAGAGAATCTGACTGTACTAGAAACACTTCAATAGAATAAATATTTGGGAAAACACATAAGTATCACTTTAAACTATAGGCAAAATTTGAGGGACACAACTTAAGTATTTGGGATTCTATTATCTCTAAATTAGTTTAAAATATAATAAATATCTCCTTTGGTATTGATGTGGCACAGAAAGTATGCTCACTCTCTTGAAAGCAAGTGAGAGACCAAAAAGGAGAAAAAATTGATCAATGTTGAACATATGTTTTTTTTAATTGGACATTTACTATTAGGATAAGATAATTATCAAAACTCTATGCTTATTAATATTAAAAGAAAAAAATAATAGATAATTTAAGATGGGAACAATTTTTTTAAAAGGTTTTGTTAATTAGAGCTAATTTAATTTGGTGCTTAACTTATCTAAAATCCTATGTTTTACATTTTAATTTTTCCAACATATATATGATACACGTGCTATGAGTCCGTTTGGGTTAACTAATTAAAATTAGCTCATAAACATCACGTATTGAAATTGATTTTATTAATAAGTAGCTACATGTTTGGATAGAATGTTCAAATTGATACTAAACAATTAATGAGTTTGGTAAAAAGGTATTGATGAGCAATTCTTCAGTTAAAATGACTAAAATGTCTTTAAACACAAAACATATAAGTTTAAAAAGAATTTTAATAAGAAAAATAAATAATGAAAATAGAATAGAAAGATAATTAGGAGGCACTAGTCAAACATCCTCTATCACTAAAACATTATACGTGTAGTTGGCTTTTAAAAATTACAATACTATTTAACTCTATTAGATATAGAAGTATAGAACTTAAAACTATTTAGTAAAATAATATCAACAACTTAAAATTATGTAAAACATAAAGAGTGTCATTTATATCAGAAGGGGTAGAATAGTAAATAGTAATAGTCAACTTTCTCCGATAATTACAAGAATCTGTAAAAACAAAGAAAGTCAAAATTAATACACTCGGAGGTCCAAAAGACGACCTTATAAAGGTAGGTACATTTGTCTAGCTCCTACTTTGTTCTCTTTCAAAGGCGAACAAAAGTTTCTTTTGCTTTCACTACAAAAACAAAAGCAGACGCGTCGTTTTAGTCACCTTTCTTATTTGGAAAGTTTTAGGAAGGAAAGATTTTTTTTCTTTAAAAATTTTAAATGGAGAATCTTCCAGAGTCACCATTTTCGGATACTACATCGCCATCATCGCCCTCTTCACCATCCTTGTACAAGACTTCTTCTTCTACTTATTCTACCGTGGTTACACAACAAATACTTCCTGATTTAGGTTATCTCACTCCAAATCAATTGGTGTTGTTACTTCATGATGTTAAGCATCGTGAAGATGCCATTGATCAATTACTCATCAAGGTACATTATACATTTTGCTTGTTTTTTGTTATATAAATATACATTTCGCCTATGTGTTAACTTTTGTATATTCATTTGTTATGTATTTTTATCTTGTACATGGTGGTCATTGGGTGGTTAATGTACAGTAGTAAGGGAGTTCATCGATCACCGATTTTAGTTTGTGCTATTTTTGAACAGTAATTAGATTTCACACATTGGATGAACTTTAGTCAGTAGTTTGTAAAATCTCAGGTGATATAATTATTTTTCTTTTTATATGTTATTAGATATGTCATATGCATCCTAAATGGGCATGATGTAAACTTCAGCCTATCTTCAATCGGCTTTTATTTGAAAATGTTTGTAAAATATTAGAGCATAAAAACCCTAATTAAGCACAGTGTGGGCTAGTCTAAGGGTAAGTTCTAAAGAGAAAAAATCTATTTAATTTTGTTCATTTTTACAATTATGTCATTTTTATGACGCTTCACTGATTCTCAATGCAATCCTTGAGTAACATCAGCACAATCATCTATCTTTTTCAACATAACGACATTGTTATTATCGTAAGAATGATAAGTACAAATACTTTTTGAGATTTAGTCTATACATGTAAAATTATAAACCTAATTATTAATATTAGGGAAATTCCCATTTAATTATCAAACATAAATATATTTGTCAATTGTATGCAAATTGAGGATTTTGACTTAAATCTTCTCAATTTTAAGTTCCAATAACCTGAGTTGTTAAGTGTCGATTACAACTCCAAAGGACCCAGCAAGTAGGTCTTGAACAAATCCAGTTAAAATCAGTCTTCAACCATATCATTTCAAAACTAAATTCTAAATTCTTCTCCAAATACCAAGACATTATCTCAAATTCAAGTTAAATGATTTGAAATAAGGAACTCACACTTAAAATAGTGCACCTACTATTTATTTTGCCGAAGAGTTCAAAGAATTTGAACTTTGTTGAAAAGGTCCATTGACAATCATTCATTCTGAAGCTTTGAAATCAAAGTGAGTTTTAGCGAAATCGTTATTGGGAGTTGTTCAGAAATCATTAATAATATCCATTGAAGTTTATATCTCAATTTTGATTGAAGGAGTTGTTTTTCGTTGAAATTTCATATTGAAGCTCGAAGAGGAAGACATAAATAAGTTGTATACAATGTCAAACACATGATATACAAACTAAATTCATCAACAAATAACATACAAACAACAGCATAATTGTATATAAGTTGTATGTTGTTTTGACCAAACTTGTATACAATAAAAATTTTATGTAAATTGTACGTAAGTAACCTGACACTATAAAACTTAAACAACAACAACTTGTATGTAAATAGTATGTTTTGAACACTTTTGTATAAATTTTGGTTAAAAACTCTATACTCTTTGAATACCCAAAATCTTGCTAAACGAGATAATGTCCTATTTCTCTACCTATAGAAAAGAAATCCCTTTCTTTTGTTTGACCATAATTTTAAATGAGCTGAAAATAATATAATATCATCATTCAACTAGTAAGTTGTGCTAGACTGACCACACAAGCAAAGCTTACCTAAGGGACATTGCATAAATAACCAATTTGAGGACCCGTACTTCATGCATAACCGAAGTTTATAGTTTTGTAAGTTTAGTTACGTCAAGTTAAATTCTAGACTCACGAATATAATTTAAAAAGTTATAACATACGAGCTCCAATAAAATATCTTAAAATATTCATCAGAAATTTCGCTTTTAACTTCAAGTTTTGTTACCCAATCCTCTATATAAAATAACCATCCTTAAGTCATCTATCATAAAATGAAAGAAAAGAAAAAACATTAAACATTTCCTTCATTAACGGTGATCAAATCATCTTGTAAAATTGGAAACATATCAAACATGATATATGTTTTCGTCAGCAGCTGGCACAGTACTCTATAAGGCTATATATGGTGGTTTTTGTCTAAAATAAGCCAATATTGGCTACAAATTAAACATTTTTGAAAAAATTGTATATAACTTAAATAATAGAGTAAATATTAAATTACTTGTTTGGCCAAGTTTCCTGTGTCAGAAGTGCTTTTTTTCTTTAAAGAAAATGCTTGTTCCAGAGAATTGACTGTTTGGTCAAGCTGTTTAGGTAAATACAAGTATTTTTTAGTAGTAACAAGTGACGGAGCTATTTTCCAAAAGCAAAATTACTTGAGAACCTTAGTCAAGCATAAATTGTTACTCTAATATTGGCAAAAGTATTTTTCAAATTGATTAACTGAACACATGCAGCTACTCTTTATAATAGTTATTCGATAAATATTTTTGATAAAAGGACACTTTTTGAAATAAGCTGATTTTGAGAGCTTGACGAACCACACTATAGTCCTTTTTTCTTAACCTTGTAAAAATGCTAGTAATTATCAGATTCTGAGTTGGTTCTTTTATATTTCAGAAGCTTCATACATGCAAAGATTTAGCTCCGCTCTTGTGGAACTCCTCCAGTGCAGTTTACATGCTTTTGCTGGTATATATACCTCTTTTAATTTTAGCGGATTTAAATTATGTTGGATAATCTTATGATCAATTTTGGTGACCATCTCGTCTAAAAGTTTTAAGTTATTTTGACTTTCACAGGTTTTGATTTTGTTTTGCTCAAAGACAAGCAACAAATGTCAAATGATCATTTTTGTTTATTTAATGTTTCTCTTATTATTAATTTCAGGATGTCATAGGAGTGTATCATAAGTTGTCACCCTCAAAGCTATCTATGAAGGAGTCAACTCGAGTGTGTAAGGCTCTTGCTTTGTTTCAGGTCAGTAATATCCAATCAAACAAGTGTGTACTTCCCCTTGTTGGTTTACTTGTATTATGGTGTGTCGTCTGTTATAATCGTATACCTATCAACAAATACAGTTTCTCCTACTGAAATAGCAGAATGCAATAGTTAATTATGTCTGTGCCGGGCACCTTTAATTTCTATGCATTTTATACAAGACCTGTTAGATCTAGTGACTGTGATTTATGCTGCAATGTTTTAGTCTGTGGAATCGCTGAAAATCTGATACTTAGGAATATCTGAGATGTGATGTTTTTATGTTCTTGACTTGTTGGCATCAAATTGTAAATAAGAGGCTAATATCTTTCTCATGGCCTCGTGGATTTTGTCCAGCCTATTAGCAATATCTCTTGATTGATACTAGGACATCTCTTCCATATCTCAATATCTCATCAGTGATTTAGTTTCTATTTAGGAGAAGATTACAATTCTTTATTACTTGATTCTTTACTTATTTGGTTTGTGCTCTCTTGTATATATACACACACATCTCAATAAAATTAAGACACTTCTCTCCAGCAGTAAATCTTATATCGTATCAAGAGCCTAAAAGCTTCATAGCATTTTTTTTTCCTCTCCGAGAATTTGTGTTTTTTTCTTCCTCTGCCAAGACAATGGCTCCAAGCAATACCTCTACTGAGAACACCTCAGCCACACCTCCAAACAATTCCTCCACTGAGAACACTTCCACCACACCTTCTCATGTGGCTGCACCAAGTTCTCCCACAATTCTCACTATGAATAACAATGAGCAATTGATCAGTATCAACGTTGTTGCTCAGGCACCTCTAAAGCTCAACAATGCGAACTACCAGTCATGAAAATACCAGTGGTAAACCATCCTCACTGCATATGACTTTCTTCACTTCATTGAACTGCCACCAAGTTCAACAGCCACTCCTTTTCATAAAAGGCAAGATCATCTCATCAGAAGTGTCATTGTTGCCTCTCTATCTTCTGATGTCATTCCTTTTGTTATTGATGCTAAGTATTCTTATGCTCTCTGGCAAAATCTTGCGGCAACCTATGCAAAGCCATCACGTGCCCGTATCATGAGTCTTAGAGAATCCTTAAGCAACATGAAAAAGGGTAATCTATCTATTACCTCATACTTGCAGAAGATCAAACAAATCTGCAGTACTTTAGCCTCGGTTGGCATTCAAATTTTGATGGATGAGCTCTTTCTTCATGCTCTCCATGGAATTCCAGCAGAATATGACACTATCACTGCAGCTCTGCGTGCCCGAGAAACTCCAGTCATATTTGAAGAGCTTCATGAGAAGCTCCTTGATTTTGAGCAGAATCTTGTTCGCTCATCTTCCTCTACCACAGTTCCAATTACAGCAAACTTTGTTGCTAAACCATCGCCTCACAACAATCGTTCTCGGCCCAATCATGCTTCACGTCTAGAAAATAACTCAAATCAATTTTCTGCTAATAATACCGGGGCTCAATTTGATGGTCAAAACAACCAAAGGAATCGGCCTCGTGTTACTTGCTATCTTTGTGATAAGCCTAGTCATCACGTGAAGCAGCATCAAAAATTATTGGCAATTCTTTCTCTGGTTAATGGATCTTAATCAGATGGACACACAAGGAATAATGCTCAGCCTCATACACAACAGCCATGTGCTAACTATGCCACTCACAACAATAGCAATAATGGAAATTGGCTTGTTGACTCTGGTGCCTTGCATCACGTCATGCAGGATCTCCAAAATCTGTCCCTTCACTTCGAGTATGATGGCAGTGAAGACATTATTCTTGGTGATGGTAACGAACACAAAATCACCCATACAGGATCTACTTTTTTACCATCATCTTCTTGGGATTTAACTTTATCTAATGTCTTATATGTTCCTAAGATGAAGAAGAACCTTATTTCTGTTTATCAACTCTGTAATGATAATTATGTCTATGTCTCATTCTCACCTTATTCGTTTGTTGTGAAGGACTTTTGCACGGGGGCACCTCTACTAGCAAGGAAACCTGAAAATGGTGTTTATCTATGGCCTTCATCTCTTTGATCACCAACCTCTCCTTAAGCCCTTGCCGTTACCACCACCACAACTGCTTCCAATTGGCATCGACGTCTCGATCACCCTTCCTCTCCCACTCTTTGTTAAGTTTTCAAGCTTTTAGATATTTCATCTTTAATAGAAAAATCGTTCTTTTGCAATTCTTGTAAATGCAGTAAAATGCATAAGTTTTCTTTCTACAACTCTACAATAAAAATCAATGCTCCTTTGGAATACATTTATTCTGATGTTTGGCGTCCTTCACCAGAAATTTCAATAGATAGTTTTCAATATTATCTAATATTTGTTGATCATTATACGAAATACATCTGGTTCTTTCCCATAAAATGAAAGTCTGATGTATCCATTATATTCCCAAAATTTAAAAAAGTTGTGGAAAAGCTCTTTCAAAAGCCCATCACCTCTTTTTACTCTGATAATAGTGGTGAATTCATCCATCTTAGATCCTTCTTTGAAGACAATGGAATCTTTCACCTTCTCACTCCTCCACATACCCCTGAACATAATATAACTGTCGAACGTCGTCATCGCTATATTGTTGAAACAGGCATTACCCTATTACATAATGTGAATCTCCTACTAAAGTTTTGGTCCTATGCATTTACTACTGCAGCATACCTAATTAATCGCTTACCTACCAGAATTTTAGAGAATCAGTCTCCCTATTTTCGGTTATATAGAACATAACCAAACTATACCAAGGTTTGGGTCTTTGGTTGTTTGTGCTACCCATGGTTAAGGCCTTATAATCAAAACAAATTGCAACCTCACTCCAGCCCATGTCTTTTTCTTGGATACTCGTGAAATCAAAGTGTTTATGTTTGTTTTGATCCTGTGAAGTCCAGGTTGTATGTCTCCAAACACATGAACTTTGTGGAGCATCGTTTTCCATATTTATCTATGGAAATTAAGGCCAATTGACCTGATTTTAACACTGTTGATATATGGGCTCCCTCTCATTATACTATTCCTTTTACATCAAATCCATCGGGTAACTCCTCTCATGATATATCCATAACATTGAATTCAGGAAGTACCTCTCATGAGGCTGCCACCAGCAATTGCTCTTCATCAGACGAGCCTGAGAACTCTACTGCATCCTTTTCAAGTATGATTTCTGTTATTTTTGGTTCCTCCATTCCTTGTTCTGCCCCAATACCAAATCATCCCATGGTTACCCATTCTAAAAACAATATTAGTAAGCCAATTCAAAGACTTTGTCTTAGTTCTACCTTAACTCCTAAACCTGAATCATTCCCTGATGCACAACCTTCTAAATTGCAAGCCAATACCTCAAATACCATTAGTAAACCCAAGCCGATCAGATCATATCTTTCCTCTGGTTCAATACCCAAACCTATTGAGCCTAGAAGTGTTAACCAAGCATTAAAAGATCCTAAATGGCGTTCTGCCATGAATGAGGAATTATCGACACTTAAGGTTCAAGGCACATAGTCTCTTGTACCAACAAATTCTCAAGCCAAACCTGTCAGGTCTAAGTGGATTTTTTATGTTAAATATAACTTTGATGGAAGTATTAGCCTCTATAAAGCTTGACTTGTTGCTAAAGGTTTCTTACAGCGTTCAGGTGTTGATTATGGTGAAACATATTCTCCAGTAGCAAAGAATACCACAGTGCGTATTATTCTCTCATTGGCTGCCTCATTTGATTGGCCACTTCGTCAACTAAATATTAACAATGCCTTCTTGCATGGTACTTTAACTGAGGAAGTTTGTATATGTCATCCTCCCGAGTTTATGGATGAGACATATCCCACTCATATTTGTCGGCTTCACAAAGCAATTTATGGGCTTAAACAAGCTCCACGAGCATGGTATGAGAAACTCAAATCCGATCTTGTTTTATATGGATTTTGCCATTCTCAATTAGATCATTGCCTATTTATATATGCTAAATCTGGAGTTACACTCTATCTCCTTATCTATGTTGATGATCTAATTATTATGGGGAATAATCAAAGTTCGGTAGAAGATTTAATTGGGTGTCTTGCTAATCATTTCTCTGTTAAAGATCTTGGTGATTTGCATTTTTTCTTGGGTGTTCAAGTGATTCATTCACTTTTTGGAATTTTCTTAAGTCAGCAAAAGTATATACATAAGACCTTAGACAAAGCCAACATGGCTGAAGCTAATCCAATACACACACCAATGGCAAGCGGATCTTGTCCAATAAGCAGTGATGGCTTTCTACTTGAGGATCCTAAGGAATATCAAAGTATAGTTGGAGGTTTACAATATCTCCACCTTACCAAACCGGATGTGGCCTTTGTTGTAAGCAAATTATCTCAGTTTACAAGTGCTCCAATGACTACACATTAGGCTATGGTAAAACGAGTTCTTCGCTATCTTACTGGAACATCTGCTAATGGCATGTTTCTTCGGAAAGGCAAGTCATTAAATCTACACTCCTTCTCTGACTCAGACTAGGCAGAAAATCATGAAGATCACTCCTCTACTACAGCATATATTGTGTTTTTAGACTACAATCCGATCTCATGGAGTTTTAAGAAGCAAAGAGTTATTGCTCGCTCATCCACAAAAGCTGAATATCATGCTATTGCTTCAACTTCAGCTGAAATTTGTTGGGTCCGTAATTTTTTTAAAGAGTTATCTATTTGTCTCAAGGAACCACCAGTTATCTACTGTGACAATCTTAGAGCGACTTATGTGTGTGCTAAACCAATTTTTCATTTCAAAATAAAGAACATAGAGATTGACTGTCATTTTGTTTGAAATCTCTACCAACAAGGCTTGCTACGTGTTTCTCATGTCTCATCCCAAGACCAACTAGTTGATCTTCTGACCAAGCCGCTTCCAAAAGCTTCATTTGAAGCACTAAGGTCCAAGATTGGTATATTGGACCGATCTACCATCTTGCGGGGGCATATTAGCAATATCTCTTGATTGATACTAGGATATCTCTTCCATATCTCAATATATCATCAGTGATTTAGTTTCTATTTAGGAGAAGATTACAATTCTTTATTACTTGATTCTTTACTTATTTGGTTTGTGCTCTCTTGTATATATACACACACATCTTAATAAAATTAAGACACTTTTCTCCAACAGTAAATCTTATACAGCTGATAGGAGAATAAGATTCTTAAAGAAGGCAAGGGAAAGAGGGAGTATTTCTAGGAATGTATATTAGATACCTAGAACTTCGATTCATAATTCCGCATGCCAACGTCAGTTTAATCAGTATCTGTGATGACTTCTCTTACAAAAGGTAAAACATTTGGTTTTTATATCAACATTGATGTAATACAATTGTTACCCAAATAGCTTGAATCACCGAAGATTCAAGGATTTGGAATGAGCTATTGCACAACAACCCAAAAGTTGAGAATAAGAAGAGAAGAAGAGAGATTTTAGATAAGAAAGCAATGAATTGTATTATCAATCTCTTGTACACTTTCACTAGTTTATATACAATTGTAGAATTGACTCATTCCCTCTAATTCTCAACTAACTATCAGCTCAACTACCTTGTATGAATAGTAACTAAATATAACAGTAATGAACAGTGACTAGTTCAACTAACTGTCGATTATAACAGAATTTGCTGACGTGGCAATCTCCAATTCTGGTTAGTTAATTAATGCAGCAATACTCCCTCCCCAAAATAGATCTTTGTCCTCAAGGATCAAAATGATAAAATCTAACTTTCAAGGCCTGATAGAACTCCCAGCTAGCATCATCAGCCGGCAAACCTTCCCATTTGACTAGAACTTGTGCCACAGCCTTTCCACCTTTCTTGACTATTCTCCTCTGAAGAATACTTTCAGGACTGGGACAAAGAGGATGAACAATGTCAAGGACAAGGGGTAGTGAAATTTGAGCAGACAATGCAAAATACTTCTTTAACAAGAACACATGGATAGTGGGATGGATCTTAATATTATTAGGAAAACCAAGAGTGTAAGCCACTGATCCCACCTTCTTTAGAATTTGAAATGGCCCATAGTACTTGGCAGCCAACTTATAAAAGGAATGCCAAGAAACAGTAGTTTGTTTATAGGGATGAATCTTGAAATACACCCAGTCACCAACCTCAAAAACTCTATCACTTTTATGTAAATCTGTTTGTTGGTTCATTTTTAATTGAGCCATCCTTAAGTGGTATTTTAACAAGTCTAAATTCATCTCTCTATTAAGAAAGGTAGCATCCACCTCAGTAGAAGCTGATTCACCAGGTAAATAAGGTAAATATAAGGGAGGTGGCCTTCCATAAAGTGCCTCGTAGGGAGTCATTTGAATAGCACTATGGAAATAGATATTGTGCCAGTATTCAGCCATAGCTAGGCAAGAGAACCAAGTATGAGGTTCCTCACTACAAAAACATCTTAAGTAAGTCGTTAAGCTTCTATTCAGCACTTCAGTTTGACCATCAGACTGAGGGTGATAAGTTGAGAAAGTGTGCAAATGAACTCCTTGTAGGTTGAATACTCTTGCCAAAAATTACTGAGGAAAATAGCATCTCTGTCACTAGTTATAGCATCAGGTAATTTATGTAACTTAACCAATATATCCATGAATACTTCAGCTACAGACTGAGCAGTATAAGGGTGCTTCAGAGGTAGAAAATGAGCATATTTACTAAGCCTATCCACAACCACTAGAATGACTTCATATCCTTTGGATTTAGGCAGACCATCAATAAAATCTAAGCTGATTTGGGACCAAACGGCCTCAGGAATGGGCAATGGCTGTAGTAGACCAGGGTAAGCAGCTAAATCAGCCTTATTCTTTTGACAAGTATCACACCTCTGGACAAACAACTTCACATCATCTCTAATACCCTTTCAGTAGAAAAGAGTTAACAGTCTCTTAAGAGTAGCTTCCACACCTGAATGTCCTCCCTGAGCAGATGAATGCCAAAAGAAAATAATATCATATCAAAGTTGAGGTACATTGCCCACCACCAACTTTTTTCTTCTTCTGAGTTGATTATGATGCCAAGTAAATTATTTATGGCAATTTTGATTTGCCATAAGCTCTGTAATAAGAAGCTTCAAAGCAAGATCACCTTCTTAGCTGGTTATTATATCTTATAGAAGATCAAAACTAGTATTAGAGACCACCAAAGTCATTAATTCAACACCCTACACCCTAGACAAGGTATCAGCTATGCCTTGTTTTCCATACTTTCTTATATTCAATGACATAGTCAAAGGACATGAGTTTTGTGAGCCAATGTAACTGCGAATTAGTATGTAGTTTTTGATCCAATAGATACTTTAAAGCCTTTTGATCTGTTCTAATGACAAACCGCTGATTCAACAGATAATATGACCACTTTGTTACAGCATATACAATAGCAAGTAGTTCTCTATCATACACTGATAATGATTCATGTTTAGGTGAAAGGCCTTTACTAATAAATACAATGGGGTAACCTTCTTGCATTAGTACAGCCTCAATCCCTACTCCACTAGCATCCGTTTCCACTATGAACAATTTAGTCATATCAGGTAGGGCTAATACGGGTGCTTTTGTCAATGCATCCTTGAGTTGTGTAAGTTCCCTAGAAGCTTCATTATTTCACTGGAACTTATCCTTCTTCAGGAGATCATTTAAAGGTCTTGACATAGACCCAAATCCCTTAATAAACCATCTATAGTACCCAGCTAATCCCAGAAAACCTCTCAACTATTTAATAGTTGTTGGAGTTGGCCAGTCTCTTACAGTAGGAACCTTCAAAGAGTCTATATACACTCCCTCTTGAGTGATGAAATGACCTAAATACTCAATCATTTTTACTCCAAAGAAGCATTTGGAGTGCTTAGCAAATAGTTGGTGATGTTGCATAACCTCAAAAATAGAACTTAAGTGCTCTAGATGCTCATCTATACTTCTGTTATATATTAATATGCCATCAAAGAAGACAAGAACAAACCTCCTAAGGAAGTGCTCGAATACAGCATTCATCAATCCCTGAAATGAAGCAGGTGCATTTGATAGACCAAAAGGCATAACCACATATTCAAAATACCCAGAATAAGTTCTGAAAGCTATTTTAGGTATATCATCAATTGCCATCCTTAACTGGTGATAACCAGATCTAAGGTAAATCTTATAAAAGATGACAGACCCCCCGAGCTCATCCAACAAGTCTTCAACAATTGGAATTGGAAACTTATTTTTGATAGTTTGTTTGTTCTGATCTCTATAATCAACACATAACCTCCATGTGCCATCTTTCTTGCCAACCAATACCACTGGAGCTGGAAATGAACTGCTACTAGGCTGCACCACCCCTTGATCCAACATCTGCTGAACTAATCCTTCAATAATATCCTTCTTGATAGAAGGATATTTGTAAGGCCTCGTTTTTATAGGTTCAGTATTATTGTACAACACTATTCTATGATCAAGTATTCCCCTAGATGGAGGCAAGTGTTGGGATTCTTCAAACAAGGTCTTATGCTTATGTAAGAGACTCATCAATCTAGGATCACCCTCAAGAATTTCCTTAGCATCAACTGGATGCCATTGGTATTTACTAGTCATAGAAGGTACAACTTGAATTATGCATAGTTGAGAGTCAAAACCTGATATCTTCGCTAACTTTCCAACTCCTGTGGTTTTGATTTGTCTGTCTACTCCTTTGAAAATATCCTTTCTTTCTTTGTACCAAAACTCTATGGTAAGATCCTTAAAATTTATCTTGATATCTCTGAGAGTTAATAGCCACTGCACCCCTAAGACCACCCAACAAGACTCTAATGGTAAGAGCAAAAATTCTGTTGAAAACTCCACCCCTTGTAACAACCAAGAGAGTTTGCACATCTTACTCACTTGCATTTTATTACCATTAGCTGCAGTCACTTCCTGAAGAGTAGTAGAAGTCACTTGGCATCCCAGCTTCTTCACCACCCCAGGATCAATAAAATTATGTGAACTACTTGTGTCCACCAAAATATGGAGAGGTTTCTTTGAATGGTAACAAATCACTCTTAATGTCTGAAATCCTAATGAACCATTAAGAGCATGAACAGAGATTTCCATATGCTAGGCCTAATTAATTCCAGTTGTTCTTCATTATCATTTAATGGTTCTTCTTCATGTTCGCTTTCTATTTCTTCATGTTCTACTACCTCTGTCAAATACTATTGTTTCAAGTTTTTGCACTTGTGACCAAATACATACTTCTCATTACAGAAGCAACATAACCCTTTGGACCTCTTCTCATTCATTTCTTCAGGACTCAAAGTCCTCCTATTGACCCTTCTAGATGTTAGTGCAACTACATTGCTATTACGAGTAGGTAATAAGGGAGGTTACTTTGAAACCTTTGATCATACCTCCTACTGTGACTGAAATTACGAACAGAATTCTAAATAGGTTATTTCATAGCCTCCAAATATGCCTCTTGCATCTTTGCTGATTTGTAGACTTAAGATAAGGTCCTTGGATTTGCTATCTTTACTGCAATATTTAACTCATCATTTAACCCCCTAAGATAACAGTTGATTGCATTTTCCTCTGACAGGTTGACTCTAGTTAGATTTCTTTCAGAAATAGTTTGATAATCTTTCACAGATCCAGTTTGCTTCACCTTCTTTATTTCTTCCATGGGATCATCATAGTCTGACCCAAATCTTTCAACTAAAGCCATAGCATACTCACTCCATGTTGGAGGATGTAAGTACTGCCTATACTTCATGAAAGCTAAGTGCCACTGGACAGCTTCACCCTCAAATTGCACGGATGCCATATTTACCCTCTCATCCATGGGAACATTTTCCATATTGAAAATTTCTCCACCTTGAACAACCATGACCTCAAATCTTCTCCTGAAAACTTCAAGAATTCCAATCTTGACCACCTTGAGAATTGAGAATGATGATTGTTATAACTGCCCGTACTGTTCTCCCTTTGCGAACTCTCATCAAACTGCCTAGGTGCATCATTTAAGCCTTCTCTTTCTCGAACAATTTCAGGAGATTTACCCCTTTGATTTTCACCTGTAGAGGCCAATTTCTCCCTAATTTCCATTACTGCTTGATCCAATCTCTTGAGAGTTGATACTTCTCCTACCAGAGTTCTCACCTCCGTCAAAACTTTTTGCATCATCTCCCTTGGTTCACCTATTTCACTACTGCTTGCTCCATCATTTCCTCTATTAATTTTTCGTCATTGTTCCAAGGAACGAAAAGCTTTGATACCAATGTTACCCAAATAGCTTGAATCATTGAAGATTCAAGGATTTGGAATGAGCTATTGCACAACAGCCCAAAAGTTAAGAAGAGAGATTTTAGAGAAGAAAGCAATGAATTGTATTATTATCAATCTCTTGTACACTTCACTAGTTTATATACAATTGTAGAATTGACTCATTCCCTCTAATTCTCAACCAACTATCAGCTCAACTACCTTGTGTGAACAGTAACTCAATGTAACAGTAATGAACAGTGACTAGTTCAACTAACTGTCAGTTATAACAGAATTTGCTGACATGGCAATCTCCAATTCTGATTAGCTAATTAGTGTAACAGCAGTACAAGAGGCAAGTTTTCAGTACGTCTACTAGTAAGCGTATGAACAACTTATAATTCACAGAACCAAACATACTTGGTGAAGATTATTTTATCATTGCAACTGATTTTTGAACAAGCTTCTGCTAAGAAAAGGAGGTCATGAAATGAATTGATAGTGTCGTATCATAAGTTATGCTTCATGATATGTATCCACCTTACTCCTTTATGACTATATTCTGCAGGTGTTGGCCGATAACCCAGAAACAAGAAAGGGGCTCATAAAAGGTAATGCCAGTTCTTGATATGATACAAATTCAAATGAAATTTAGGTCTAGGCTGAACTAAACGTAAGAGTGAAGGAAATTGCTGTACGTGTATGATTATGGGAAAATTCTGGTGAATTCTACTTCATTATCATTTTTGTGGTGAGAATGCAGATCATGCCTGCAAATCTTTTGCGATGAAGTATATGTCCTTTTAATGATCTGCATCCCCCTGCTCGTCTTTCTCTTTTTGATGGAATTCTTGAACAAATGCAGGCTGAGTAAGATATATTTGTAGCGTTGTGTGAGAAACAGTTAACTCTTCTAGTAACTTCCCTTTGCAGCTAAAATACCATGTTATTTCTACCCATTACTCAAACCTAGTGGAGATGACAAACCTTTGGAGTATTTGAGGCTCACCACCTTGGGTGTTCTTGGTTCCCTAACGGAGGTATCCTTCCTTTTGATCAAATAAAACACGCTCTCTCTATTGTTGTCGCTACAATCATTTCATGCATTTACTAAACACACGTTCAGTAATTAGACTTTGTTGTTTACATATGCTAGAGAATCTCATACATAATATTTTTTACTTTCAAATGTTACTAATTCTTGTTTTTTATTTTCTTCCTTGTGACATTAGAACCATTATGTTTAGTTCCATGAAGAGTGAGGAAAGAAAATACATTGGCTTTTTTTGGTGGAATAACCAAAATTACCTCTGATTGTTTGATTAGTGGATTGAATTAAGGAAATATACTCTTTGTCCATCCAAGTCAAGAGAGGTGGAAAAGTGTAAGTTGAGGTATACACCACCAAGTATATAACCAAATCCCTCCACTTGAAATTGAAAAACAAAACAGTAAGTACAAAAATGAGTAAATAACCCCTAGTAGGGACTGGTAAAATTCAATTCAATGTTTTGTTCGTTCGGGTTTGATTGTGTCAGAGGTCCATAATTCAAATTAGGTTTATCGTGTGACAAACAGCATGCTGATATTGATCCTAAAACAAAAAAGATGTTAGGTACAGCTAGGCTGTGAACAGACAACCATCATACTATAAAAATTGAATAGGTTCGCTCTATAGTACCCTGACTAGACAAAGTGTCCATAATAATTATGGCTGATGGTAAACTGGTAATCAATTCCATAAATCAGTATCTGCTTTTTCTTCTTGAAATACCTATCTGCATTTCTTGAATTGTTTATCATAGCGAAATATGTGGCATGTTTGTATTGGTAATTTGACCACTGATCATACATTTGTAGCATTATTCTAATTTTTGGAAGTTCAACTTCATGATTCCAATATTTTGCTTTCTGGTGCAGTTTGATGATCCAAATGGACCACTGGTCCTTCATTTTTTCTTGGAAACGGAAATGGTTCCTTTGTGCCTAGCGTGCATGGATCACTGTGATGAACTGTCACAGAAGGTTAGCCTGCTACGTACTGATTTTAGGCGTTGAAGTTCTGAGTTTCTTGAGAGTGGTTCCTGATAACCTGAGAATGAAGTCTTTTAGTTCTATTGTTTCCGCAAAAGAATTTTTTTCGTATTCCCTTTATATACATGTATTTCGAATGAGAATTTGGAATATGGGAATAAAGTTCAAAATTCATGGGACTGGGTGACCATATGATTAAAAGGAAATTAGGATCTTGAAAAAAGATTTAGTTCTTCCAGACAATTGTATGTTTAGTTGCTGATAACCTACATCTTAAATGTACTATTTAGTTTGCAAAGGACTTACGCATCCGGTGGCGGAGCCAGAATTTTCATAAAAGGGATTCTCCCTTCAAAATATAAAGAATTAAACACAGAAGAAGTCACGGAGATTCAATATCTACTGTATAATACATAAAAAATATTTTTAGTTTTATATATACAATGTTATTATCCCACGAAGTGTGCTTTGATGAATCCCTTCCGCTCCTCTTGCTATGCCCCTGCATGCATCTACACCATACGGTATACCTAATGATAAAACATCCTTGAGAGGAATGCTAGCAAACTTTACAGGAGAAACGGGGCACTTGGTCATTAGGAAGGAAAATGGAAGTGCTTGTGATATGTTTGTCACTCTGATTTTCCGTTCTGTTTTATGAATAGTGTTCGAATGACTTTGTTGGTTTGCTGTTTCTTGGATCATATATGAAAGGAATATTGTACCTCCACAGGTTGCAACTCTCATACTTATGAAAATTCTGATGCAAGAGAAGGGAATGACGTATTGTTGTGATGGGGCTGATCGCTTCTTCTCGATAGTACAGGTCTTGAACCGAGTGGTAGAGAAACTTTCTAAAAAACCTTGTTGGCTGCAACTAAAATATGTAATACAATGTTATATAAGTTTTTCAGAAGTATTATGGCTCCACGGGTAAACATTCTCATCCATGCTGCTGCTCGAGTTTCATAATTTGTGATTTCTCTGTAACTATGAGTTAGTTATATCTCACTTGGATTTATCGTTTGATCCACCATCATAATGCAGGCCATGTGATGTATTAAAAAAACAAGTTCCTCCTCAGTTATTTGACAAGACCTTTAAGGACATTCTTCGTGTGAGTTCATCTGCTCCTTTTTTTCTTTTACATACTACTAATGAACATATGCAACTGGCCATGACTTAACAGTTACAAAAACTAGTCCTTTGACTTTACTCTTACAAAAAAAGGAAAATGTGACTTTAGTGTTACAAAGAGTAAGTTTAGTGACCATCGATAACTTAACCCCCATCGTTAGCCTTGTCTCGTTCTTCAGTTTCCTGCAACTACTCCGGACAAACCTCTTTAAGCAATCGTTCATTAGAACTCAAGGTTGAAAACTTTCAGTAGTACTTGTTTCATCTTTGATAGTATTTCTACTAGTATCAGAATATCTTAAAGCGATATCGTCTACATAGATATTTTCAACTACTGTTAAAGCTTCATGTGTATAATTGTAAAATTTTGCATATGCTTTTGCAGGATGATCACGAAACTACATGGGCGTTGCAGGTGCTACATTTCAATATTTATGGACGTCTAAATGTTTCGCAGATTAAAGAGAGTAACATCATTGCAAATAAGGATACCGTATGGTGAACTAATTCTGTAATAATAGGAAAAGGCAACGTATGATGACCTCAGTAGAGGAAAAAATGTTTCTTAACTTTTCAACTGTTAGAAGCTGAAAACTTATTGAGCCTCGTTAAAACCTAAGTTGCTAAGACTCTTCACTTCTGATGCCTCACCCTTGTCGGATTCTCCAAAAGATCCACTATTTTTGAATAATCCGACACGCACCCAATGAGACTATTGAAGAGTCGAAGCAACATAGGTTAAAACCGATACATCTGCTTTGTTATGCACTGAATTGTAGCTTTGTTCAGCTGAATTAAGTTATATGTGGTGTTGTTTTCTTTACAATACCATTTGATCTTTGAGAGAATTGGCTTTTTGTTTTTTTTCTTTTTTAAGCATTTGTTTTTGGCAAATAAATGGGTTTTGGTTTTGTTTCTTCTTTTTTCTTTTTCCGGAGGACAAATGTGCATATTATTTAGAACCAGCCTGGCCATATAAGCTTCTTTTCTCGTAATAATTTTCAAAATGAATGTTCGGCCATGAAATTACAAATTTGAAGTGCATTTCAAATTTGAAGAGTAACTTATAACATGTTTTCCGACTCATTTTTCACTTTTGAAGTTGTACTTAAGTACGTACAAGTCCTGATTGTTTATTCCATTTTTTGTCTGTTTTAAGTATGAAATGGGAGTCAAGGATATTCATTGCTAAAATAGTCACTGAATAGAGATAACTGTGCCACAATTAAGCTTTTCTGTCCAATCAGTACATATACACAATACAATGTCTCGCTCTCAGAGGATGCATTTTGACTTGCTCGGAGAGCCTTGGGGCCTGTAGATCCATAATGCATCTCCTATTATAAAGTGGGGTTAATTGACAATACCATACAAAAGCATACTCCAGGGATGTGTGGAAGTTAAGAGTTGCCACTCCAAAGAAAAAGAAAAAGCAAGCTCTTCTATTTCTCTCTTCAGTTACAACAAAATATCATGCTAACAAACGTGTCACTCATTTGCACCCATTCAAGAAATTTAAGATAACAAGCTACAAAAACGATCGTATTCTCTTACAATAAAATACATGAGATTACATGAATCATGAATCTTGAAGTCAAACCACATGAGCAAACTGAGTATCAATCCTTGGGAAGAGAAGTGTTCGATTTCGAGGGAATGGATAGATTGCTCTCGAGCATAAAAGAAAGATCATGCATCTGCGACATTATACCTTCTATATCCATATCACTCTTTGATGGATTCAATTCATCACGAATGTCTGCATTCTCTGAAGCATGCACAGCATTGTCACCAGCCTTGCTTGGGGTATCAACTCCACTAAAAGATGTCAAATGAAATGTTAGAAATTGTTGATTTAACTTGAGTGCAGGCGTTAACCGTTAAACAATAGTAACAAAGAAAACATGAATTCAATCTTTATTTAACAAGGTAACCTCTCCAAGTACTGCCTCCTAAAGTATTTCTCATTTTCTCGGTCTTCATTATTTACAGTCGCAATGGGACCTCTTCCCACTTTAGATGTTAAGTCTAGATATCTTTAAATAGACATAAGCTTCGACAGTCACCATTCACTAGTGAACATTGCTAGTCATTACTAGTCTTCTTAAATGGTTTTATAGACAGTAGTCAGAAGCTATCTTTCCTTTTTCAAGAAGGAAAAGTAATAGAAGGTATCTTTCTTCCCTTTTTTCAGCAAAAGAGGTCAGATGTATCATTATTTTGCCAACTTGTTAAAACCCACTTTTCCATCTAGTTTCTGAATCTCTTTCTTCTAGTGCTTCATCTCAGGTAGTCTACTGCCCAGAGTCCCGAAGTTAGACTCATCTGAAGAAAAATCGACAATATCAAATTTCACCTTGATACTCTAGCCACATCACAATGTAGACAATCTTAGCCAGCAAACTAATAAAAACCAACTGGACACAGATCAAATCTATTCTAATAGACCATTTTTTTTCTTTTGAAAAGCTAGATATGTCGATGCCAAACTCTTTTTTTCTTCTTTTTATTTTTTGCGTGCGTGTGTGTGTGTGTGTGTGTGGGTTTGGGGGGGGTTGCATTTTATTTCCAAACTAGGTTGGGTTTGAACCATTATTGTTGTTATTGTTTAGAGTTTACCTCTCAGGGACAAGGAACACGTAATTCTCATCCTGGAAAGACGGGAATAGTGTTCCAAACAAGCCCAGGTGATCTTACTTCTCCAGACGCTTCCCTCTCAATCTCTATGCCATTACAAATTGTAGAACCCTTTTAACGAACATGGCTGTATCTTTTTTCCATTTCTTTGAAATTCTTGTTTTCACTTGAGCAAGGCACTAGGTGGTCAAAGGGGAGAAGTGTCCAGTGAGAATTGGACCAAGATCCTCATGGATGAAAGAAAGCTATCAATAAATACTCTGTTCCTACTTCTTCAGTTTCAAATTTTCACTGAATAAGCTATAAATTCGAATGCTAAGCGTGTTTAACGATTATGAATCTTCCTCTGTAACTTTCTTTTTGATGAATTCATGCACACTACATTCCATATTTGAATTCTGAAATTCTTACAGTATTTGTGACTTAGTTTATTTTACTTTCAGGCCCATGGTTGAAACCTGTGGTCTTTAGGATTCTCTTCTTTTCTATTGCTTTTTCTTAGGGTCATATACCTGTGATTTCAATATGTTCAGATCTATTTCCTCTATTTCTACCTTATCTCTATGTTTGGTTCCAGGAAGGGGAGAGGGAGAGTGAAAGAGAGAAATTAACTGAATGATTTCCCCAACGTAAGATTCTGATAATATACTTACAATCATTTTGTATAGGAGGAAGTAAATCCGAAACATTTCCCACTTCCTTTCCAAATGGGAAAAGCTTATGTGGAGGGATATTCTGACCCCTTTAAGTCTTTAAATATGCTTCACCTCCTTTACTCTTAAACAAGGAAATTTAACCTATGATCCCCACATTCCCTTCCAATCCTCCGGCCCCTTATTTTTTCATCCCAACCACAGTATAAGAGTCATAGTTGATGCCTATGTTCTTTGGAATCTCCACAAGATAAGTCTTCCAAAATCAGTCAATATTGAGGCCATATTACCAAAAAGATAAAACATGCACACACCTGAATATGGTAGGAACTTCCAGAATATTTCCATTCACTTCTGCAGAAATACTCTCTTTACCAGGTGCACCTGAAAAAGAATCTGACAGCGAAAAACTGCCAAAATCCATATCTTCAAGGTTTGAACTGAAATCTGCTAGTTCTGCGTTACTGTTATTGTCTTTGTTGGTTTGCACCAGCGTATTCTCAAATGCATCTTTACTCGGTGCAGAGGAGGTGGTAAAGGTATTCCACTCATCAAAAGAATCATGATCTCCATTTGATGTATCAATTTTAATTGCAGGTACATTCTCAAATGGATCTTTGATGGGTGCAGAGGAGGTAAAAGTATCCCACTCGTCAAAAGAATCATGTTCTCCATTTGATGTATCATGTTTAGGTGCGGGTGCATTATGAGTCTGCCATGTGTCATCTTGAAACCAATCAATGCTAGTTGAGGGTTCGTTTGAACTATTTTGTAATTCAGCGTCCTTGGTTTTGGATATAGGAAGAATTTCCCCAACTTTCTCTGATGCTTCCGGATTTGCACTATCCCATAGGTCAACTGCTGGCCAGTCATTAGCTGCAGGAGAAACTGCCACGACATCCTTCAGTTTCCCATCTGTTGGACCTTCTGTGGTTCCAAAAACTGTGTCTAACTGAGCAGAAAGATCAATATCTGTGCCAACGAAGGCATCAGTTGATTTGGAAGCCTCGTGCTGGGTTTCAGAACTAACTGTGGAACTCATAGAGGTGTCAAATGCTGCAAAGGCATGCTGACCTCCAGAACCAACTGCAGCAGTTACAGGAGAGCTAGATGCATTGGACACATTCTGCTCTCCTGAACTCTGAAAATCTGCTTGCCATCCAGAAAAGTCATCACTACTTTGGACAGCAGAAGAGGTTACAGCTGGTTCAGAGGATCTAAGATTCTCAAACATGCAAAGATCCTCATGACTTCCAACTGTTCTATTTGTGACAGTAGAAGAGGTCACAGCTGGTTCAGAGGATCTAAGATTCTCAAACAGACTAAGATCCTCATCATTTCCAACTGTTTTATTTGCTGAAGACACAATATTATTGCTTATGACTCTGTGTTCTTTGTACGCGCTGGATAAATTCTCCTCCTTTGGAAAAGAAAGAAAGTTATCCAGGTCAAATCCTGTTGGATTGTAAGAGCTTTTGCTTAGCTCTAGCTTCTTGTTCGTGATAGTGTTGTCCGTCTCCAGCTCAGTTGGCCATCTTATTTTCAGATCAAGGAAATCAGACAAAAGAACTTCATCATGAGGTGAACTCGGCCCCTTGTTTACCTGATTCTTCTCAGTAGCTGCTCCAACCTTCTCCTGGAAACCAAATGGGACAATTTCTTAACACACTCTTAATTCAACAAGTTAACAAAAGTCTATCAGAAATACTAGAAGGCACAAGATAAAAAAGTGAAAATTCAGTGAGCAACAGAGGCTGATGTAGGACTATTCACTTTATAGTTAGTGGATTTGAGTACCATTCAACACACTTTTAAGTCTTTTTATTTTGAAATTTTATATATAGCTCGACCCGTATCATCAACTATATAGCTACAGAAAGATATTTGAGCCATGGGAGTGAAGCACTAAATCATAGTAACAAGTAATAACCAAAAAAACACACAAAGGAGCCCAATCTTGGATTATCATCCCTCTATAACTGGAAGCAAGCAGGAGATGAGATATACCAATGAGCAACATTGTGATTTGAGATAGAGGAAGAAAACACAACATTATCTAGCAAGGTGGATTCCGCGCACCACTGCAATCACTAATTATTTGCCATGGGCTGGAAGTTTGAACCTAGTGTAAATATACCTGTTTCCAAAAAATTTAACCCAAAAAGCTCTCATCTTGCATAATCATTCTCACTTGACTGTAAGGAACACCCACATAAAGCAATAAGCAGATTGTGTTTGTTCAAGACAAAGGAGAATGGACACCCCATACGATCCACCAAGAATACTACTTCCCTCGTTTCAAAATAAATGGTGTTTTTACCTTTTCCTTTTATTACAAAATAAGTGGAGTTTCACGTAGTCAAAGTTCCAATTTTTACTCTTAATTAAATAAAGGGAGATTTACATAACCAAGAATCTACTAAACGACTACATCTCTTTCAAGGTATTTTTTAAGGGTAAGTTATTAAAAACTCATCTAACCTTATAAAAATGAGTAGCTTTCTTAAGAGGTGCATCCAAACTAAAAACACCATTTCTTTTGAAAAAGTTAATACCCCCTCCGTCCTTCTTTATTAGTCCATGTTTGACTTGGCACACCCCTTAATAAACAATAAATAAAAGGATAATTTTATCATCACCACTAGTAGTACAACAACATCATACCCATTGAAATCCCACAAGTGAGGTTTAGGGAGGGTATAGTATATGCAAACCTTACCACTACCTCTTGAGGTAGAGAGGCTGTAGAAAGACCCTCGGCTCAAGTGTAGAAATCCCAAGTATAAAGGGGCAGGAAACCACTAACAACAGCATACCCATTGAATCCCACAAATGAGGTTTAGGGAGGGTACAGTATACGCAAACCTTAGCACTACCTCGTGAGGTAGAGAGGCTATTTCCGAAGTACCCTCGGCTCAAGTGTAGAAATCCCAAGAATAAAGTCATCTAAATATTACGAAGTCATCTAAATGTCAAGAACTGAATAGTATTCAATAACAAGGGTAAAACAGACAAAACAATAAGTTATTTCCTGATTCTCCAAACTGGACAAGTAAAGTTGGACAATTATTTTTAGTAAAGTTGGACAATTATTCTGGAGGTTGAGATGGTTCGGGCATGTGACGAGGAGGTGCACGGATGCCCCAGTACGGAGGTGTGAGAGGTTGGCTATGGATGATTTCAGGCGGGATAGAAGTAGGATAAAAAAATATTGGAGGGAGGTGATTAGGCATGACATGGAGCAGTTACAACTTACGGAGGACACAACCCTTGATAGGAAAGTGTGGAGGACACAGATTAGGTAGAGCATTAGTGGGTAGGAGTGCATCCTTACTAATAGGGAGGAGTTTGTTTGTAGCTATGTCTGTAATCATAGTGTTATGCATGTGCCCTATAGTTTCTTGTTCGTGGTGTTTTGGTGATGTTTGTAATTTCGGATAGATAGTTTATAGTATTACTCTATGGGTGTCTTGTTTCTTTTATTATATAGTGGTGTGTTATCCATTTTGTTGTTTATTTTTATGTTTTTGTTTGTTATACTGTTATTTGTCCTAAGCCGAGAGTCTACCGGAAACAGCTTCTCTGCTTCGTCTCAGGTAGTGGTATGGACTGCATACACTTAAAACTCCCCGGACCCCACTTTGTGGGAATATACTGTGTATGTTGTTGTTGTTGTTGGACAATTATACTAGACAAGTAAAGATGGACGAAGGAATAGATTTGAAGAACCGCAACACTCACTTATCGTAAGGTCACAACTCATATTGGATTCGAATTAAGTAAACACACACACACACACACATATATATATCCCGCCCCCGAGGGTAGGGTAGCCTCAAAAAAAAAAAAAATTAGATAAATAGCTTGAGCCAAATCCGCAAAACATAACCAAAAAGATCTAATCTTTGCACTATCAATCCTCCATAAAGAAACCAACAATCATATAAATCAACAAGCAAACAGTGAGTGTTTGCTGCATCTCTTTAATTTCAACTATTCATGTTTAAGACCACAAGATTAAAACTACATTTTGGTACATTCTATGATATCTTTAATTTAAAACCTTTAAACCACAACAGAAATCTTTCTCTACTTTCTTAAACTCCCTATCAAATCAAAACAAGACAATCAAATTGAAACAAACAACAACATACCCGGTATATTCTCACATATTGGGGTCTAGAGAGGGTAGAATGTACATAGTCCATACCACTACCTCATAGACCTAATATTTGCATTACGAAGTAATAAAAAAGATCTAATATTTGCATTACAAAGTCGATCATAAAAATCAACAAGCAATAAGCAAACTGTGAGTGTTTTTGCGAATGATACCCAACATACCGATCCATCAAGACGAAGACCTTGTAAAAACCATCGATACCCAACAGTATTCCTAAACGAAATCGGGTCAGGAGCAACTTCCGCATTCCGGTGCAATTTCTCCCCACAATATACACAAATCAACGACTGCACCCCTCGGAGAAGCCGACCATGGCAGTTCTTACAGCGGAGATAGGGCGGAGACGGATCGAAGGCTGCGACGGTGGCGGAAAGAGAAGGTAGAGATGGAAGTGATGGGTCATCGGGGAGGTAATCGGGTAGACCCGATTCGGTTCGGGTCGAGATCTTGGCTTGTTGAATCAGATCATTTGGGAGCTCTAACGCCATTGTTAGAGTGAATTGAACTTAGTGATGTGTTTAGTTAGGGATGATTTTTCTTCAACTTTAATGAGAAAATGTCATAAATATAAGAGTAGTTTAAAATAATCCCTTAATTATACACTTAACAATTTTGATCTATTAACTATCTAAAAACTTATTAAGTTTGTTCTTTGATTACTTTTTATAAAAATAATATAGAATTTATATTAACGAAATTTTTGCTTTCGTAAAATTAAATTATAACCTATTTCCTCAATTATTTCTCTTTTCTTGTCATCTTTTTATTAAATTTCTTTTGTGAAAAAATCTCTAACCTCAACAATTGAAAATAAAATTTCTCAAGAAGAAGACACAAATTTTAATAAAGTAAAGTATATTAGTGTTGTTAATGACTTGAATATGTTGTGTTTCCAAGAAAATGACAATAACGACAAGATTCAATGCAAGAATAAACCTTTATTACCATTAAAAACAATTTGAGCAAAGCAAAACTCAAGACGGAGATTTTAGCCATGGTCCTAATAGTTTAAATAAAGTGGTTAGAGAAAATTAATAGCAAAAGTAATAAAATTATGAAAAAAAAATAGTAGAAAAAGAAAATCTCCCGGAGGCAGGGTTCCATAAATATATTCCTATATTTTTTATATTAAAAATAGACAAATATCAAACTTGATAAAAATTTAAAATGAAAATTTTGTCCTTAAAATTCCTACTAAAATTGTCTTGAATTTTATTAGAATTTTGTGGGAATGTTAACGACAAAATCTTCGTCTTGAATTTTTATCAAATTTGATATTTGTCTATTTTTAATGTAAATAACGTTGGATTATACTAATGAAACCTTGCCTCCAGGAGATTCTCTCTTTCTGCTACTTTTTTCTTATTATTTTGCCATTTTTGCTATTAATTTTCTCTTACCACTTTATTTAAACTACTCGAACTATGACCAAAATTTTTGTCTTGAATTTTGTTTTGTTCAAATTGTCTTCAATAGTAATATAAATTTGTTCTTCATCAAACTTTGTCATTATTATCATCTTCTCCAAAACATAACATATTCAAGCCATTAACAACAATAATATACTATCTTTTATTAGAATTTATGACTTCTTCCTTGGCAAATTTTATTTTCAATAGTTGAGGTTAGAAATTTTTTCACAAGAGAAATTTGAAGAAAAGGTAGCAAGTAGAGAGAAACAATTTAGGAAATGGATTACGATTTAATTTCACGAAAGTAGGAATTTTAATTAATATAAATCTTACATTATTTTTATAAAAAATAATCAAAGACCAAACTTGATAAGTTTTAAGTAGTTAAAGGATCAAAATTGATAAATATATAGTTAATAGACTATTTTAGACTTACTCTCATAGTTAAGGAACTATTTCTGACATTTTCTCAACTTTAATCAGTTAAATCTAGTGTCCATTTCACAAAACTTTTTTTCCTTTATTTTGCCCTTTGGCATATGAGCATTTGGATATAAAAATGGTCCTCCGTCACTTTCAAAAAGCATAATGACTTGTTTTAACGTGTAAATTAAAAAATGAAAGGTTTGATCTTAAATTGAAGTTAAGCAAAATGTAAAAATATTTTTGAATTTTGTAGTTAAACATCTTATGTGATAAGCTAGAACTAAAATGTTGTTTAAAAATAAAATTATTTTTTAAACGAATAACGTAGGTCATTTTTTAAATGAAGAATAAAATTAAGTGAACTGTCTAAATAAGAATTCTTGAACAGCAAACAACCAGTTCAAATATTCACGACTAAGAAATACTGGATTCTCTTTCGAATAGGCCGTGAAAAGAGAAGGAAGGCTGGAATGACAACAGACGTCTATCGCGGTCGCCCTCACTAAACCAACTTGAATTTGAACTATGATTTAGATCAAGTCTTATCAAAATTGAATTTCCTTTTAGTTTCATATGCGCTGAGACTTTAATTTTTTTTTCCTTTTTCTTTCCGACAGTCAATTCTTTTGGTGTCCCATTTTAATCTATACCATATCTATCTAATCAGATTCTCATAGATCTATCATAATTTTAGGGTTAACCAAAAGAAAAATAAGTTAATTACATGACTTTCAAACTGAAATTTGGATGAATAATCCGTTTATTTAGTTTTATCTTTTTTCCCACCTTGAGAAGAATAAAACATAGGCATTTCTACTAAGAGCATATGCATTCCAGGATTCTCTCCATCTCACAAGTGAATTCCCCTGCAAGGGTACTTCAGCACGACTACGGCTATGAAAAGCTTATCGAAAAAGGAGAAAAGGATACCAAGGGCAGTATGGACATCTGAGGTGAAATTCGAGTTATCCTTGAAAAGAAACAAAACAAAATGTCCCGAATTTTTAGCAGGTACAACCATCAAACCAGAGACTAAAGCAGGGCTCGACAAAACGAAAAGTATCATAGTACGTCGTACTTCCCTGAAATGGAACTTTCATGCTGGAGCAAAAAGTAGCATGAAAGTCGATCAATTACAACGTTTTCGATGCAAAATGAAATTCATAGGATATATATGAGTAATTCAAAAGAAAAATCAAAATATTTGATTGGATTGATTATGTATCAGAACTAAATCACTACGAATCAGAACTAAAACAAAAGCACCAAGCCCAATTGAAAATGCAGCATCACCGAGAGTTAAAAAAGTTCTGAGAATTTCTGTCGAGAAGGAACACTTTTCTAAGCGAAGAAAATGTCTCATCTCGAACATAATCCTGTTGTTGGTAATGGCGTTGGCGAATGACTTGCCACAGCGGAATGATCGGTCGACAGAGGCTATGGTTGCTTCCTTTCCACCACATCATTCCTTGTGTGTTGGCGATATAAAGCGAGGGCATCTTGAGTTCAGTTGATTTTGGTTTAATATGGTTTCGATAGCAATAATCGTTTTTCCTTTCTATATTTTTATCTATTACATTATGAAATAATGAATTGAGTTCGTATAGGCATTTTGGATGCTACTAGTGAAATAGCCGTTCTGGCTATATTTTCTATTACTCACCCATTTCATAAAGTATTTTCCCCAGTTTTCAAGAATGAAGAAGTGGTAGAATTACTAAATGAATACGAGTTGTGGCTAATAGTCGAGGTATTAAAGAAGTATTTTCTATAGAATCCCGAAATCACCAACATAAATGTTGAATTCTAAGAAAGGGGGGGAAGGCTTCCCGCATATGCGAATTTATTTATATTCTTTCTATTTTAGAATTACCAATGGAGAATCTTTCTAAAAAAATCTCTCTGTCAAAACGCAATTCATCGAGTTTTTGTGGGCAGTAAGTAAATCTTTAATTCAGAGGGTGAAAAATGTTATGAATCTGAAGTGGGCAGGAATTAACTTATGTAATAGATTCGATCCACTAAAGTCTTGAGCATAGGTGTAGGATCAGATCCCAAAGATAATAAGTATTTTTTTTTCAATTGAAAGAAAGTCTTTTTCAAAGATTTTATATAAATTTATCTATGAAACCGAGATAGTTACCTTTGCTGCAAGGATGGGGTGGTATGAAAGGATAAAGTGTGTAACCTAATAGAGATTACTAGTTTTAGAATCTAATTGGCCAAATAAAAGATTTTATCAATTGATTGTGTGATAACTTTTTCTTCTACAAAGAAACTAGTGGGCTGATCACTAAATAGATACAAATAGGTGCAAATTCTGACATCACCAAAGAAAACTTGATTCTTTCGAACGTAGATTGGGAAGTGCAAGAGAGCAGTCCCCATTCTAACGAAATTTCCTTCTTTCGCTATTAAGAAAGTCCCCATTCTATTCAGCTAGCTTTCTTAGAAGTTTTTCAAGATATACTCTCTTTGTCTTTTGAAATCCGACAAAGTCTTCTTCCTGCTTATGCCCCGGGTGGGTCATGTTTAATCTGCCTTTTTTTGAAATGAAGAATAAAATTAAGGAAAAATACTCTTTCATTTAATTCGTTTTAAAAATATATATATTTTCTCCGTTTCTAAACAAGTGTCTCTGTGCTTTTTGATTTTATTCATGAATAGGTGTTTGTTTTGGTGTTCAAAAGTAAATTGGACAAGTTCAATTTGTCCTTATGTAGATAAAATGTAATCAATGTCAATTTGTAAAGTGGTAAATTTAATTAGCAATAAATTGATAAAATTATTTTTTATTTTTTAGGAGTTAGTAATTTGTTAAAAGGTATGCTCAACCAAACAGAAGACTTATTTAGAAATGAAAGGAGTATTGTTCTCTTTTTTTTTCAATCATTATCGTAGGAGGGACCTCAACCCTGGGATTCGTAGCTACAGGGTGTTCCCCCACCTCTATACCACACTGATCCATAGGTTGTTCACCATCAGATGGTGAACCAACGACCAATCCCAAAAAGCTAAACCCTTTGGTGAACCACATTTGAAAAAAAAACAGCGCATGCAAAAACCCTAAAGTACATATTATTTTTCGATCAAAATGGCTACCTCGTTCGGTGGGACTAACCCACTGGAGGAATCATTAACACAGAAAAAGAAATGGGAGAAGAGTTTGAGTTGTTCGAGACCATAATATGCTGATTTATTAAAAAAATAATACGTTCGTGCATGATACTAGTATGATTCCTCCAAAACCAGTCATAATGATGCATGGGGAACCTAGTTTTACATGGAAATCTTCAGTGGTAAAAAGTTTGATCATGCAAGAGAACCTACAATATGCCATTATTGGCAAATTCTCATATGAAAAAACTAATGTCACAGATCTATGAAAATCAATTCCTGTTCAATGTGGAATAAAAGGGAATTGTATAATAGGAGTGATGGATGCAAGACACATATTGATTAGATTGAATCAATTGGAGGATTATGTGCAACTGCTTTTAACATCAACTTATTATATTAAGGCTAAGGACATGTATTGACAGATGAAAACACTAAAATGGAATTCTTGGTTTGATCTTGATATTGAAATCACGATAGGCATGGCATGGATATCAATGCCTGATTCACCATCAAATATTTTGCTAAGGAAGCCATTTTTTCAATTCTTGTTGCAGTAGGAAAGCCGTTAATGATGGACATGGCAACAAGAAATCATATGATATCAAGTTATGCAAGAGTGAAAGTGGAGGTGGACTTAGTTGCTAAGTGTAATACCCCGCATGTTTCTAAGCTAGGAAGTGAATAAGTATTCCTACGTATGAAATCTCCTATCCTGTGACTCATACTTGAGTACATGACTTACAATGAATATCCTAGTGATAGGATAGCCTATGATGCATTAAGCATGCTCATATGAGTCACTTAAGGTAATACAAGCTAAGAGTTTTTCAATTCATCAAGTTTTAGTATTCGATTTTGCAAGGGTCATCTTTGAACAAGTATAACTAGATGTTAATATGGTATTTTGGCTGATTTATACCCACCAAATTGTAGAGAATCAAATTAGCTTTCCAACAATACCAATTTCGCCTTAATCCAATACCCGAATGAAAAGTTATGCCCATTTTCATGAAAGACAGTAAGGATAGGCGATTGGTTAGGCACCGCTCAACCCAAACATAGGCGATTGGTTAGGCTCCGCCCAACATATCTTAGGCAATCACTTGGGTGCCGCCTAAGTCAGTTCCAGGTGCCAAAAATACTCCGTTTTAAGTTATTTTAAGGGTAATTAAGTCTTTTAACACTCCTTACACATCCCTAAACATAACCCTACGAAATATATAGCTTCTAAACATATTACAACCCTATTATCATCTCAAAGCTCATCATCCAAGAGCACTAAAAGATAAAAACAACTAGGGTTGCGTAACTAAGCTTGAAGATCCGATTTCAAGGAAATTCCTCCGTCAATCATCAAGAATCTTTCTTCTAAGGTATGCGTGAGTTGATTTATGGATCCATTTCATCCATAAAGCTCAAAAACCCTCTTTTTTATTATAAAGTATGATTTCTATATTGTTAGGTGTTGATGATCATGTTGTTGATATTAGGTGATTCCCAAAATGGAATCTTTATATGTTTTTTTGAATTTCATGATATCATATGAGTTGGAAACATGTAAATTTGGTTGTTCATGATGTATAATTTGATGATTTCACCTATGCTTAAGATGTGCATGTAAGGTGTTTGATAAAATGCTTAAGAAACTAGAAATTATGCAATATAGCTAAATTGTGACTAAGTGAAGGAGTCATGATCTGCCCTTATGTTCCAATGACTTCTATGTTGATAATGTGCCTTGTAAATGTTGTTGGAATACTCGTGAACTATTCTTATGAGATTATTCTATGTTTACTTGCAAATCCTACTTATGAACAAGATGTATGATAACCCTGCAATCCACATAAACTTTCATGCTATTGGTATGTGTTGCCAATATGATTATGCAATGAACATGATATTAAGATTGTGCAAGTATTTCCATGTGATATGAAATCCTTTCCATGCAATACATTGTTGATAACCATGCTTAGTATGAGATCCCTACTTATGATATTATAAATTATGGACTCTACTCTTATGATCAAGTCAGTCATGTGTGTCAGTTTCCTTCCATCGAGTCCTGGGGGTACTTGTACCCGAAAACTATAGCTGTGTGCTTAGATCTATGTCATGTTTCACGATATCCAAACTCAAGCTATGATTCCATAGACTTCAGTCAGTCATGTGACTTAGGAAAACCTCATGATCTTAGTCAGTTGTCAGATATCAGTAACATTCCGCCAATCAATGGAATTCAGTAAGATTAAGTTATGCACAGTCAGTTATTCATGTTCAGTCCCTCCAGATGGGAGTAGAGGTTAGAACCGAGTGAACCCAAGGATGGAAACTCACCCACCAGTTCAGGGTGTGATTCTTAGTAGTCATCCTTGTGTTCCAGAACTACGTAGCTAGCGTAGGTTGAGACATCTTAACCCGTCAGATTAGGGTTGATGAGGTGGCTTAACTCTTCAGTTTAGGGTTCCCACCATTCTCATTGAGTACCCGCCAGATAAGGGTCACTCACAAGCTGTCCTTACCCGTGGCACGGTATTAACACCCCTCCAGTTGGGGCAGAGATTGGACCCCAGCTTAGCCATAACGGCATACATGGGGCATGTCGGTTAAACACTACTTCCCACAGTTTCAGTATCAGTCTCTGTAAAAGAACTCAGGGCGTTCTTCAGATTTTAGTATATATAGGACTGTCAGATATAGTCGTCCATGTTTTCAGTTTTAGTATCAGTCATGACAGTTAGCAATAAACCATGTATTAGCTTATAGTTCTATGTATTCCATATACTTATATCATGATTTGTAATATACAGGTATAGATATTAGTCATGGGTTAGCTTGTGGTCCCTCGGGGTCATAAGCACTGTGTAGCATTCCGTTTCAGTGAATCGGGGTGTTACAAACTTGGAATCAGAGCCTAAGGTTCAATAGAGTCCTAGGAAGTCTGAAAGTCGCATCTAGTAGAGTCTTATACATGGGTGTGTTGCGCGCTACATTTATGTGCGGGAGGCTATAAGATGTTTTAGAAACAGTCCCCTTTCTTCATTATTCATGTCATGCTAGTGAGTATAATCACAAGTTAAACTCTCAGTCTAATCCATTCTTCTCTTATTCCAGACCATGGCCCCAAAGAGAAAAAACCAGTCAACTCCTCAGCCCGAAGATCCTTAAGGAGAACATGTTTTCCATGTGGAGTTTAGAGCTGCATGTACTACACTTGCTCAATCCATGGCTACACAGAATGAATGGCCACCAATTATTCCGACCACTATAGTGGCTAATCCCAAAGCAGCTAGGGTTCGGAACTTCACCCGGATGAACCCTTCATCTTTCCATGGGTCTAAGTTTGATGAGGACCCTCAGGAGTTCATTGACCAAGTCCAAAAGGTCATTGACATCATGGGTGTTACTTCTATTGAGAGTGCTGAGTTAGCCGCCTACCAGTTACAGGATGTTGCTCATGATTGGTACAAACAGTGGAAGTTTAAGAGGTTAGATGATACAGGCCCTATCGAGTGGGAGGAATTTGTCACAGCCTTCTTAGACATATTCTTTCCCCAAGAGCTGAGGGAAGCCAAAGTTCTTGAGTTCATCAATCTCAGGCAGGGGAATATGACGGTTAGGGAGTATTCTCTCATATTTACTCAGCTAGCCAGGTATGCTCCTCATGTAGTTGCAGACAATAGAGCTAAGATGAGCAAGTTCGTGTCAGGAGTCAACGATAGTGTGGTAAATAAGTGTAGGTCTACGATGCTGATCGGTGATATGACCTTAGCCAGACTCATGACCCATGCCTAGCAAGTAGAAGAGCAGAAGTTTAACACTAGGGAGAGGCAGAACAAGAGAGCAAGGTCAGGTAATTTCAACTTTGCTCACCCCAAGTCAGATGGAGGAAACCGTTCACAGTTTCGCTCCAAGTCAGCCATTCCAGCTCCTTCCTCTGCCAGTGCTCTAGTGCCAAAGTTCAGAGACGGCAATAGAGATAAAGTGCCAGGCTCTAAATCTCATGGCAGTGTTAGCAGTGTCCGAATGAATCTAATAGTACCCGAATGAATTCTCTTTGTCAGACTTGTGGTAAGAACCACAAGGGCATTTGCAGAGCCGATAGTGATGTCTGTTTTGGTTGTGGCAAGCCAGGCCACAGGATTAGGAAGTGTCTGCAGTCAAGTCTTCAGGGTCAGCGAAATTATTCTACAGCTCAGTCCAGTCGCCCAAATCAGCAGGGTGCCATTTCCAGTGCTACCAGTGGGCAACGCCCAAACAGACTTTATACTCTTCAGTCCAGGCAAGATCAGGAAAATTCTCCTGATGTCTTTACTGGTACGTTACAGATTTTCCATGTTCATGTTTATGCTTTACTAGACCCAGGTGCGTCTTTGTCTTTTGTTACTCCATACATAGCAGGCGATTTCGGAATCAGTCCGAAGTCCTAGCAGAGCCCTTCTCAGTCTCTACCCCAGTGGGTAAAACCATCATAGCCCGACTGCCCGGTTATGATATCTCAGAAATCTACGTCAGCAAATTTAGTAGAGTTAAAGATGACTGATTTTGATGTTATTCTCGGCATAGATTGGCTTCATTCCTGCTATACCACAGTCGACTGCAGAAATAGGATAGTTCAGTTTTAGTTCCCGAATGAGCCCGTCTTAGAGTGGAAGGGTAGCATTTCAGCGTTTAGGGGTTAACTTATTTCCTACCGTCGGGTAAGAAAAATGATTTCTAAGGGGTGTGTGTATCATCTCGTGCATGTTAAAGATTCCAGTTCTGAATCTCCTAGCCTCGAAACAGTCCCTGTTATTAATGAATACTCAGATATCTTTCCCGAAGATCTTCCAGGCATTCCTTCCGAAAGAGAAATAGACTTCGGCATAGAACTTCCTTTGGACACTCAACCTATTTCTATTCCGCCATACAGAATGGCACCAACAGAACTCAAGGAACTGAAAGATCAGTTGAAGGATCTCTTAGATAAGGGATTCATCAGACCCAACGTTTCCCCATGGGGTGAGCCAGTATTATTCATGCGCAAGAAAGACGGTTCTCTCAGATGTGTATTGATTATCGTCAACTCAACAAGGTCACGGTCAAGAACAGATAACCTCTCCCCAGGATTGATGATCTATTCGACCAACTTCAGGGTGCTAGTTACTTCTCCAAGATAGACCTTAGATCAGGCTATTATCAGCTCAAAGTTAGAGAATGTGACATTTCAAAGATAACTTTTCGTATCGATATGGTCACTTTGAATTTTTAGTCATATCATTTGGTCTTACCAATGCCCCTGTAGCTTTTATGGGTTTGATGAATCGTGTGTTCAAGCAGTACTTGGACATGTTTTTCATAGTCTTCATAGATGATATTCTGGTCTATTCTCGCACATAGCGTGATCATGCAGACCATCTCAGGATTGTTCTTCAGACTCTCAGGGATCATCAATTATTCGCTAAGTTCAGCAAGTGCGAACTTTGGCTAAGATCAGTAGAATTCCTTGGCTATATTATTTCCGGTGATGGAATTAGAGTAGATCCTCAGAAAACCGAGGCTGTAAGAAACTGGCCCAGACCCGTATCTCCATTAGATATTAGGAGTTTCTTGGGTTTGGCAGGCTATTACAGACGGTTTGTCGAGGGATTTTATTCTATTGCATCTCCCATGTCCAGATTGACTCAGAAGAAGATTAAGTTTCAGTGGTCAGATTCATGGGAGAAGAGCTTTCAAGAGTTGAAGACTCGACTCACCTCCGCTCCAGTTCTAGCTATTCCAGATGGTTCAGAATGAGTATAACTCGATGTTAATATGGTATTTTATCTGATTTATACCCACCAAATTTTAGAGAATCGAATTAGCTTTCCAACGATACCAATTTCACCTTAATCCAATATCCGAGCGAAAAGTTATACCCATTTTTGTAAAAGACAGTAAGGATAGGAGATTGGTTAGGCACCGCCCAACCCAAACATAGGCGATTGGTTAGGCGCCGCCCAACATATCTTAGGCAATCACTTTGGCGCCGCCTAAGTCAGTCCCAGGTGCCAAAAACACTCTATTTTGAGTTATTTTAAGGGTAATTAAGTCTTTTAACACTCCTTACACGTCCCTAAACATAACCCTACGAAATATATAGCTTCTAAACATATTACAACCCTATTATCATCTCAAAGCTCATCATCCAAGAGCACTAAAAGAGAAAAAACAACTAGAGTTGCGTAACTAAGCTTGAAGATCCGATTTTAAGGAAATTCCTCTATCAATCATCAAGAATCTTTCTTCTAAGGTATGCGTGAGTTGATTTATGGATCCATTTCATCCATAAAGCTCAAAAACCCTCTTTTTCATTATAAAGTATGATTTCTATATTGTTGAGTGTTGATGATTATGTTGTTGATATTGGGTGATTCCCAAGATGGAATCTTTATATATTTTTTTGAATTTCATGATATCATATGAGTTGGAAACATGTAAATTTGGTTGTTCATGATGTATAATTTGATGATTTCACCTATTCTTAAGATGTGCATGTAAGGTGTTTGATAAAATGCCTAAGAAACTAGAAATCATGCAATATAGCTAAATTGTGACTAAGTGAAGGATTCATGATATGCCCTTACGTTCCAATGACTTCTATGTTGATAATGTGCCTTGTAATGTTGGAATACTCGTGAACTATTCTTATGAGATTATGCTATGTTTACTTGCAAATCCTACTTATAAACTTCCATGCTATTGGTATGTGTTGCCAATATGATTATGCAATGAACATGATATTAAGATTGTGCAAGTACTTCCATGTGATATGAAATCCTTTCCATGCAATACATTATTGATAACCATGCTTAGTATGAGATCCCTACTTATGATATTATAAATTATGGAATCTACTCTTATGATCAAGTCAGTCATGTATGTCAGTTTCCTTCCATCGAGTCCTGGGGGTACTTGTACCCGAAAACTATAGCTGTGTGCCTAGATCCATGTCATGTTTCACGATATCCGAACTCAAGCTATGATTCCATAGACTTCAGTCAGTCATGTGACTCAGGAAAACCTCATAATCTTAGTCAGTTGTCAAATATCAGTAACATTCCGCTAATCAACGAAATTCAGTAAGATTAAGTCATGTACAGTCAGTTATTCATGTTCAGTCCCTCTAGATGGGAGTAGAGGTTAGCACCGAGTGAACCCAAGGATGGGAACTCACCCGTTAGTTCAGGGTGTGATTCTTAGTAGTCATCCTTGTGTTCCAGAACTATGTAGCTAGCGTAGGTTGAGACATCTTAACCCGTCAGATTAGGGTTGATAAGGTGGCTTAACCCGTCAGTTTAGAGTTTCCACCGTTCTCATTGAGTACCCGCCAGATAAGGGTCACTCACAGGCTGTCCTTAACTGTGGTACGGTATTGACATCCCTCCAGTCGGGGCAGAGATTGGACCCCAGCTTAGCCATAATGGCATACATGGGGCATGTCGGTTAAACACTACTTCCCACAGTTTCAGTATCAGTCTCAGTAAAAGAACTCAGGGCATTTTTCAGATTTTAGTATATACAGGATTGTCAGATACAGTCTTCCATGTTATCAGTTTTAGTATCAGTCATAACAGTTATCAGTATACCATGTATTAGCTTACAGTTCTATGTATTTCGCATAATTATATCATGATTTGCAGTATACAGGTACAGATATCAGTCATGGGTTAGCTTGTGGTCCCTCGGGGTCATGAGCACTGTGTAGCATTCCAGTTCAGCGAATCGGGGTGTTACACTAAGCTACCTCATAGAGTTAAAATCAATAAGGAAGATGATATTATAGGAGAAATAAAATCCAAGTGTATTCATATACAATATGACTGCATGCCTAAGTATTGTGAATAATATTGTCTACAAAGGCATGATGAAGAAGTTGCTGACACATTCATCCTGAGATTTATGACAAACTGTAAGAACAAAAAGAGATGAAGGATAATTCTAAGGGTAATAATAATAGGCAGAAAGAAGATGTTAGAGAATCTGCTATTAATGTCAACAAACATCAATAATTACAAAGAAGAAATAAATATAGGAAAGATAAGTATGGCCATATTCTAGGGCAAGTGGAGGAAAAGCAAGAAGGAGTTGTTACTTTAAATACCTTTGATGTATTAGATGAAGAGAAGCTGCAGGAGGAGATGAACACAAATCAAAAGAAGGAGAGCACAAAGGATTGGGTTAACAAGATTTTTGGCAAAGCAGAAGAGGTGGAAGTACCAATGGAACAACATATAAATGAGAAAAATAATAAACAAGGTCAAGTAGATAATACCACAATTAACAATAATTCAAACAAGAGAGAAGATCAAGCAAAGTAGGGAGAAGGAAATATGATGCAGAAATCACAAGCACAACAATCAGGTGAGGATATTCAGAATATAGTATGTGAATTGATGGTGTTGAAACAAAATAAATTTAAGAAACAAGATATGATGCTAGAAGGGATTTTACCTTTAGTAATTAAAGTAGGGAATCTGATGAAACTTGCTAATAAAAAGAATGAAGACATGGATAATGAAGATCTGGGTGATAATATAGAGAAGGTTGTAATTGAAGAAAATTTATCACCAAAACAAATATAGTCTTTAAAAGCAAAGCATGGAAAGCAACAAAGGAGGGCTAGAAATACAAGTGAAAGTACAATCCAGACAATGAGCCATATGTCAAAATCAATAGCAAAATAAATGCATTAATTTAAAAAATCCGATTAGTTAATACTCAGAAAGCATTTACAAGGTTGATAACAATGCACAAAAGACATCAATTTTGGTTCATTAGATTTATGGAGACATTTCAGGAAAACCATAATATTGATGACTATAGAAGAAGATTAGGTATGCAACATGCAGTGGTAAATACATCAAGCAAGATTGGGCATTCATAAATTCAATAATGGAGTACAGTGTCATTAGGGATGAAGAACAACAACTCACTTTGAAACTGGATTATCATCAGGCAGAAGTAGTTGTGATTGTTACTCTGGTTTATGCAAAATGTAAGAAAAATGAGAGATTAGAATTATGGAACTCTCTAGGAGATATGGCTAGTGTCATTCAAGAGCCATGATTAGTGGGTGGTAATTTTAATGTGATAAGAAGTAATGAGGAGAAACTGGGTAGTTTACCAGTCACTATAAATGAAACTGGAAATTTTAATTACTGTATTAATATCTGTAATTTAGAGAAAAGTGATTTTAAAGGAAGTAAATACACCTGGTGGAATGGAAAGACTGATGACGAGTGCATCTTTAAGAGATTAGATAGGGTTTTGTACAATGATAGGTTACATAATTTATTTTCAGTTATGGAGACTGAAAATTTGATGAGAAGTGGTTCAGACCATGCTCCAATGTTGTTACAGTTTAGCAGGACAAGTAAGCAGGTGATCAAGTCTCTCAAGTTTTTGAATTTCTAGTTGAAAGAAGAATTATTTATGAAGGCAATTAGGTTAAACTGAAAGACTGACATAGAAGGTAATCTTTTTGTCATTTTTCATCAAAAGTTGAAAAGAACAAAATCTGCCTTAACTACGTAGAGTAAATAAACTTTTGAAAATATTTTCAAGAGATTGCTACATAAGAAGAGGTGATAAAAATAAGAGAAAAACAGTTTGAAAAAGATCCTACAGGGGTTAATAGAGATAACTTAATAAAAGCTCAAGCAGAATTAAGCTTGCAACTGAAAAGAGAAGAAAATTTTTGGAGACAGAAGGTAGGCTTTGAATGGTTCAAAGATGGAGAAAAAATACCAGATTTTTTCATGAAGTAGTGAAAGGAAGAAGGTTAAGATTAATAATTAGAAAAATTTATAATGAAGAAGGGTGTTGATTGAAAAATCAGGATGACATTGCAGGATCAATCATAAAATTTTTCAAGCAATAATTTGAGAAGCAGAAGGATACTGAGGATTTCTCATTATTAAAGGTACTACCTACAATAGCGTTAGAAGCTCAAAATAATGATTTGAAGAGAGTCCCAACTATGGAGGAGGTAAAAGTTACAATTATGGGATTGAACAGGAATAGTGTTAGAGGTCTAGATGATATGATTGGTCTTTTTATCAGGATGCATAGAATATTATTGCCAAGGATCTTTATCAAATAATAATAGCCTTTTTCTGTGGGTATGAACTCCCAAGGTTCATTACACATACTAATTTGATTTTATTACCAAAAAGGTTAGTAGTGAACACTTTTTCAGATCTGAGACTACTTCTCTTAGTAATTTTGTGAATAAAATTTTTTCTAAAATTATTCATGAAAGAATTAAGAAAATATTTCCTGATATAGTTTCTGAAGAACAAGCTGGCTTTGTTCAAGGAAGAAGTATAGCAGAATATATATTGGTGGTTCAAAAAATAGTGGCTGAAATCAGAAAAAAAGGAAAACCTCCTAACATGGTGATGAAGCTGGAAATGATAAAAGCCTAGGATAGAGTAGAGTGATTATTTCTTAGTAAAGTTATAAGGAAGATTGATTTATGTGAAAAAATTATTGACATGGTGTCCAGATTGTTAGGAAATAGCTGATATTCTATATTGCTAAATGAACAACCTAAAGGATTCTTTAAGTCATCTAAGGGTGTAAAGCAAGGCAATCCTTTTTTGTCTACTTTATTCATCATTGCAGCAGAGGTGTTATCAACGAGTTTGAAATCTTTACTAGTCAAGAAAGAATTCAAACTTTTTGGTATGCCAAGAGGTAGTCCAAAAAGCAATCATCTGGCATTTGCAGATGATATGATTATACTTTGCAAGGCTGATTTAGGTACGTTAAAGTTGATCACAACAACCTTGGAGAAATATGAAAGAGTATCTGGACAGAAGATCAATAAGGAAAAAAGTGCTCTGTATCTACATAAAAGTTTGTCTAATGGTGTAGTAGTAATGACAGAGGTAGCAATTGGGATATTGAGACAGGAGTTCCCATTTAACTATTTAGGATGCCCTATTTTCTACATGAGAAAGAAAAAGGATTATTACCAGCTAATAATGAATAGAATAAGCAATAAATTGCAAGAATGGAAAGGTAAATTACTTTTTTTTGGAGGTAGAGCAGTCTTAATCAAGTATATATTGCAAAGTATTCCTATTCATTGTCTATCAGTTATGAACCCTCTTAAAAATTTGATAAATATTATTCAAAAAAGTTTTGCTCAATTCTTCTAAAGTAGTACTATAGAAGGAAGAGGAAGGAACTGGTTGTAATGAAAGTCTATGTGTTTGCCTGAAAAAGAAGGAGGTTTGGGGTTCAGATTATTACAGGATGTGTCCACAACTCTCTTCTGTAAACTTTGATGGAATTTCAGGATTAAGAAATCTATTTGGAATGACTTTATGCATAATAAATACTGTAAAAATATCATCTGAAGTAGGTAATGTGGAAATTAGGGGGAGGAACTCAAGTCTGAAAAAATATTGCAAACAAGATATCATACAGAGCACCTTATAAGGTGGCAGATTAGAAAAAAAGATGCATATATTTGGTTTGACAATTGGACTGGAGTGGAAGATATCTATTCTATTATGCAGGACAGCAAGGAGTGAGATGAAAAATATCAGCAGGTAAAGGACTTGGTGTTGAATGAAAAATGAAATGAAAATGTGATCAAGAATCTGTTTTTAGAAGAGGTGATGGATCATATACTTCTCAAAGTAAGACCCCCAAAATAGTCATCAGAAAAAGATAAAGCAATATGGAGTGTTGATGCAGGAGAAAAGTTACACAGTTAAGTCAGCATGACAATATGTCAGACAGAGGGAAATGACTATTGATTTCTATTAGCAATTATGGATAAGAGGGTTTCCTTTAAAAGTTGTCTTTTTTATGTGGAGGATATGGAAAGAAAAGATCCCAATAGATGATATCATAAGAAGATGGGGAATGGAAGGCCCTTCCAAATGCTGGTGTTGTCATAATCCAACACAAGAGACTATGTCTAATGTGCTCTTGAGATCTTATGCTGTTAACAGGACTTGATCCTATTTTTCTTATTTTGCAGGTATTAATATTCAAGGAATGGGCTTATGAGATACGATTTATGAATGGTGGAATGCTAAGGTTAAACAAAGAGAAAAGGTGTACTTTAGATCATTACCAGGCACTATTCTGTAGGAATTGTGGAAAAGAAGAAATACATTGAAACATGAAGGAAATGGAGTGAATGCACAAAGACTGATTTTCAATATCACAAGACATTTAAGGATTTTATTGAAACTCATGAAGTCAATGTTGGAATTCTCATTTGAATGGCCGCAATTTTGCAGAAGTTTGAACAACTGAAGCCTAGAATTAAAGTTACTACTGTGTTATGAAATTTTTCAGGGGAAGGTTGGATTAAGTATAACACTGATAGAGCATCAAGGGTAGGGGTGGGCATAAATACCGAAAAACCAAAAAAATCAAAAAACCGAATCGAAATTTAATTTTGATTTTGATTTTTTGATTTTTCGAATTGATTTCGGTTTTCAATTTTTAAATTTCGGTTAAATAGTTCGATTTTTGATTTTCTTAAAAAAAATTAGGTTAAACCAAAAAACCAAAAACTGAAATTTTATAAATAATATTATAATATATATATATATTATTAATTTATTATATATAAAAAATAATATATATTTTCAATATATTATATTAATTATATATACATTTTAGTAACCCTAATTCCGCACCTAAATCCCTAAGCAGTAAACATATTACCATTCACTAAGCAATTCGCGAGAAATTTATGAGCTTTGTGTTTGTTTTGTGGATAGGACTGTTTACGAAAATTTATATATAATGATCAATGACGTTATGTATTATGTTAAGCTTATGATTATTTTATTTTGTTTCATTTATGTTGAGTTACTTATAGTTATTTATATTTGGGAATGAAAAATAGATTTGAAAAAAATCATTTTTCTTAAAAAAATCATTAATTTTAAATGCTCAGTTATGAAAAAGAGAGGCTCTCTACTTTAATATTTCAAACCGAAATAAAAATCTGAAATAACCAAACCAAATTTGAAGAAACTGAACCAAACCGATTTTATTTCGATTTGGTTATGGTTGTCATTTTTGCCAATCCGAAAAATCGATAAACCAAACCGATATTAAACAATCAGACCGAACTGACCGAACGCCCGCCCCTAATCAAGGGGCAATCAAAGAAAAAGTTCTTGTGCGCTTTGTTTGAGAGATATGCAGGGGAATTTACTACATGCAGAGTGAGTAATGATAGAAGACACTAACAAAATGAAAGAAGAGGCTATGGAAATATTATATGCAGCAAAGCATTGCAATCAATCAGAACATGACAAAGTGTCATTCAGAAAGACTCTTTAGCAATGCAAAAAATTTTAAATAAGGAGTGGAGAGTCCATGGAGTATAGCAGATATTGTGAAGCAAATATGACAATTACTTTCAATCAAGCAAGTGCAGATTCAACATATTCTAAGGGAAGACAATCAATTAGTAGATTACTTTGCTAAATTGGCATTGGATCAAGGGGAATTTATATTTACATCATTCACATAGTTAAAGAGTGAAGACAGGAGAATTGTTAAAAGTAATAAGCTCCAATGTTCATATATGAGATTATCACCATCAAAGGGGTAAAGGGGTTGGGATGGCTAAAACAAGTTTTTCACAAGCATTACATATAAATCCGAAAAGGGAACAAAAAGAGTGAAATTGCTAACAGCTTAATTACAACAACCAACAAAATGGACTCTCAATAATTGGGTGGGGGGGGGGGGGGGTCAGAAGGTCAGATCTTATCTTCAGGCGTCTGAGTCACTTATTACTTTTCAAATACATGCGGTTCTGAGCATTTCAGAATCTCCATACCAACTATATATGCATATTAAAGAAGGATAGGTCAAGAAATAGAGATTCAAGTTCAATCAGAAAGATCAATAGAGGTATCAACTTACTTGGAAGAAGTAACAAACCTCAGTTGACTAAATCCTTCAATTCAACACCAATAAGTACAACACGGACCCATACATTAGAGAGTTCCAATAAGTACAACACGGACCCATACATTAGAGAGCTCAGCTGAGATACCACAAGTAAAAGCACATAATCAGGAGAATCCAACAACAATTTAAAGCAGAAATCAAAGGAAAGTAGGATATTTACTTATGCAAGTTGGAAAGAGCTACATGCAACAACAGCCAAGGTACATAATTAATTACCCACAGCTGAAGAAGAGAGAACTGAAGATTCTCAAAGGGATCACTGAGCTCAGAATAGGAAACCCTACTAAGAGCCCGTTTGGATAGGATTAAAATCTGGTCATACCAACTTTTAATCTTTTTTTTTAGTTTTTTAGGTGTTTGGTAAAATTAAAAAGTGATTAAAAAGGCTAAAAACTGATTAAAAAAATTAAAAGTGAGAAGCTAGGTAACCCCAGCTTTTTACTTTTCAAATTAAAATTTTTTTAGGTTTGACCAAAATATTTACCTTTTTACCCTTATATTTTCCTCCGATTCCAACAATACCCCGATATTTGTAGCCCTTAAAATATATAATTTTTCTTTTTTTTTTTCTCTTGGTTGCTTCTCTCCGTCTCTTTCCTCCAATTTCCTCTTCATCTTTCTCCTTTGTTTTCAAAGAATCCATCATTATATTGGGGGTTTACATTTTAACATAGCCAAATTATTATGAGCGTGCAATATAACAATATAATAATATTTTTATGTAAAAAAATATCCTAAGTTTTTTACTTTTTAACATTTAAAAATTAAAAAGTAAATTATATTTATAAATTGACCTCAGATAAGCATTTTACGTTAAGCACTTTACGCTAAAAGTGCATTTAAATAGAAATATTTTTGAATTATTAGAATTAAAAATTATAAATAATTCACCGTACTTATGTTGCTAGCAACTTTAATGATATTTAAGTCATTTTGACAACAAAAAAAGTGTTTAGCATCACTTATTAACCAAACACATCAATAGCATTTTTTTTAAGTTTCAACATTTCTATCCAAGCACTTATCTACTTAACTTATAAGCACTTATTTTAAGTTTTTAATCACTTAAGCTAAAAAGTTATTTTTTTAATCCTATCCAAACAGACTCTAAGTATATATGTTTGTATTTTTGGGTCGGGTCATGTGACCAATCTATCCTTTTGTTCTTTTGTTTTTGTTAGATTATTTAGGATGGATTGGTCCATCAATGTTTGAATTTTATTTTGATTGAGAAATGGTAATATTTTTATCAGTTAATCTTACATATTTTCAAATACTACAATACAATACAATACAATACAATACATAGACTTCTAGTTTAACTAGGTGGTTTAGCCGTGCTATTCACGGACCCAATGTTGATACTTAAAAATTTCATGCTATGTGTAATTTCAATATTTAATTAAAACCTTCATTTATTTAGTGATAATTTAAATTGTTAATATGACACTCATAAGATTTCGAGAGTCAATCAAATATTTTATATTTTAAAATTTTGTAGTTGTTAATTATTTTGGTTAATATATTTTTTTACATATTTTTTTTAAAATATATGACAAATTAATTATTTTTTTAGATATTTTAAGTTGTTAACTATGACAATTTATAGTACTTTTTATGTAATTTATAAATAATATATTTTTTTGAATATATAACAGATTAATTATTTTTTAGATATTTTAAGTTGTTAACTATTGTAATTTATAATACCTTTTTGACATTATAATTTACTATTTTAAGTTCTTAACTAATTTATAATACTCTCCCTGTATAAATTTTTGTGGCATTGATAGTCAATTATATTTTAAAAATAATTTAAGTCTTAAATTATCATGATTTATAATAATTTTTCTTCTATTCCAATTTAAGTGACACTGATATAATTTTAATGTCAATCAAATAACACGATTGAAGCAACAAAGTAGGCGTGTCTTAAACGACTCACAATAACTAATTAGAAGTTGATACAAGACAAACAAGAGGAACACAAAACAACCACAAAACAGTCCAATACACCCTCCAAAATAGTCCACAAATCACAATAAATCGTGGACCAAATGGAGACCTCACTCGGATTCGACAAATACAACAAGAATAAAAGAAACAAAGGTGTATTTAACACCCAAAACAGCCACAAATCGTGAAGAACAAGATGACAACAAGAACACAAATTTTTAGATTCAACAAGACACAAAAACAGTCCACTACAAATAATAACAAGATTACAAGAATAAAAGAATAGATAGTGAGATGTAGATTTGTTACAAGACTTAGGAACAAAGTGTGATTCAAACACTAAACCCCTAATTAATGTAACAACAACACCACACTCTTACGGTGACCGCCAAGGGAATCACTCACCTCAAGATCCACCGTTTCCAAGCAAAGAACAATATTGGCTTTTCCAATCCCTATACTAAGGATGACTTTTCTAAGCCCTAACTAAGAACTATACTAAGGTGTTGCACTCTCCAAAGAGAGAATAAGTCTTTCAAATGTTCATCATTCATTAACTAAAGATAAATAACCTAAAATAGACTATATATAGTATATTACAAAATAAAGATAAAATGACTCTAATGCCCTTAATGAGGTGGTTGGCAATGGAGTGTCATTTAGACAAGGCTAAAAGACCAAAATGACCTTGAGGCTAAGTGACCAAAATGACCTTAATAAAGGGGCCAAAATCGTGAACCATCAAATATAGTCCAGACCCGTGAGTCCTCTAGTCTTCAAGGTTCCAAGCAATCTTCCACACACGAATTTGTTTGATGTCATGCTCAAAATAGCCCCTACAAGTATGATCTCGTGCCCTCCATGGGACCAAAGCTTGATTCTTCACGTAGTGACTTTGAATAAATCATCGAAAGCTAAGAAGGTCATTTCACTTGTATCATCCTCCCCTTCCTGAAAAGGATTCGACCTCGAATCCGTACCTTGCAAAAAAAGGGAAAGGACAAACAAACACAACATCCTCATGGCATGAGGGTTAGGTTTAGCACAATAATAAACATCATCGCGTCAAGGGGGTACATACTTGAAGTATAACCAAGAATTCTTTGAAGTGAGTATTAAAAACTCAATGAAAGATGTACAAATGATTTGGTTATGGGATACACCAAGAGTGATACTTTGCTTGTCATATAGACTAAGCAACAAGTTAGGTGCACCAACATCACCATTTCTACATTTGGCACCGGGGTCAAATGGAAAAAGTGGCCATAGACACGGGTCTAGACAACACTCCCCTTTCCCGTGGTCTACTCCCAAACTAAATGACATACTCTCTATAATAGCATACATATCATCCAAAGCAAATAGAGGGTAGAGAAAGGTATCACTCAAATCGACTTCTACCAAGGTGCCCTCATGTGTGTACTCCCTACTAGTTTCCCAATAATAACCATGAGTACTCTTAACAATAAAGTCACACAAAGTAAAAAAAAGAAGTAGCTTCCGCAACTACACATTTCTTACCCCTAAGAGTACTCTCATCTTCCAAGAAGAGACTTTCATCTTTAGGAGGAATGTTGTCACACCAAAGTGGGTTAGCATATAGGCTATAGCTTTCAAGGCTAGCTATACCATCATTTTCACCACTAGCTTTATTAGAAGTGCTTAAATCATTTTCAAACAAGACATTGCACCTAAAGAGAGTGTGATCTACCTCACGAACAGATTTGGAATAAGCAAGTTCCTCACACTCTAAATGATCAATATCGAGTTTTAAGGATGTTCCAAACACAATATTACCCCAAGAAGAGATCTCAGGTTCACTCCCACTTTGTTGACCAACATTTTCAAATACTCCACTCACTTGAGTCCTATTAAGCACATCACACACATACTCAAGTGGGGGACAATTTTCACAAACAATTTGATCAACACCAATTACACAAGACGATGTACTTCCGTTCAACATATAAGCTTCAACACTAGGTGGACATAAATTGATCTTACAAGAAGAGTCAATTTCGTCATCAATAGGATCAACTAGTGTATCCAAACTCACAATATGTACATCATCAACAAGATACAAGGAATCATTAGACTCATAAATAAGTAAGCTACTACTCACACTCAATGGCTTACTAGCCACACAATTGTCATTCACATGCACTAAAGTGTAAGAGTTAGCTATTTTACCTTTAAGATCTTGAGTAGACTCTTTCTTGCCATGAGGTGAAGGTCCTCCACAAGCTTGGGCAGCAATTTCCTTTTGGCATTGTTCGCCTTCGCTTGCCATGTTGGTACCTACACAAATGTCCTTAGAAATGGAAGGACAACCTATGTTAGCACGGTTTGGTGGCAATCCCCTCACTTCGCTCCATATATCCTCTCCTTTTACTACTCTCGGATTACCACTTTGCACTCTCTTACTCCTCTCAATCTTTTGTCTCTCATCATTTATCGGATTGGAGTAGGTAAGCATTTCTCTTTGCGGTTTGGGTAGCAAATATGTTATGAGGCGATTTCCCCATTGTTCTCTTACAATATTAGGCCAATTTTGCATGTTAAGAACTTGATGTCGTGCAAATCAATCGGCACCCAAGCTCATATGACCGTAGGTTAAGGAAAAAACATTGCACCACACCTCCTCATGGTAATCAAATTAAGAGAAATAACTTTTACCCTCTCGGTAACCTTGAACTCGCCCAAGTAGTATGGAACAAGTAAAGGCTCTCGAAATAACCCCAAATAGTCAACCATGGACGGAAGAATGTAGTTTCCATAGTACCTATCATTCAACACCATAAGGAAGCCCGGTATCCCACAAATAGTCACCTTTCCGGAGTGTACACTCCTCCTTGGATCAACATTGTAAGGCACACGAGTACCCGTCGGTTTTGGAGATGCTTTCCCTCTTATTCTCATGGGACAACCTCTACTATAACTAGTATAACCAATCACACCATGTCGACCTTGATAAAAAGTACTACAAGGTAAAGAATATGATCTTTCACACTCCGCACACGTACTCTCATCATAGCTCTCATAAGCTTTGCGAATGAAAAAGTTATACCTAACACCAAATGTAGGTTCAGGGTGAGAAGAATAAGACTCCTCACATGCCCCAACTTCATCATAAGAACCATCACGAGGTCCTACATCATCACTAGGCACATCACTCCCCTCATTTTCTCCCCTAAACCCGAGACCCTCAAATCTGCCCAAATTTTGATCATGGCTATTTTCATAGCCCCCACAATCTTTCTCAACTTCGTAGCCATAAAACCTTTCACTACAATTATAGTCTCCCATGTCGTAGTCACAATAATCCCCGGTTATCGAAGACATGTTCCCCTAATATCACCTTTGTACCTACACAATGAACAAACAATATTAGTAGTAAAGCTTCCTTACCAACACTCGTTTATACTAACCTTTGTGATTCTCACAATTGAAGCGGCGAATATTGAAAGTTGCTTATACTCAGGTAGTCAATAAGATGTCAATTCTACTTGGCGACCGGAATAGATTCTTGTTTGATTGACTCAAGACACAAAATAAAATTTACTTATGAACTTGAAACAAAGAAGTTACAACGAGTTAGAAATGAGAAAAGTACACAAACAATGAAGACACGAAAGAAATGGATTCAACAATTAATCTACAACTAAGTAGGTGATTACTAGTTGTTAATTAATTCTAGAAAAGCCATGAAACTAGGAGACAATAAAATGAAACTAAGAATCTAAAATTTGAGCCAAAATTTGTCGTGTGAAGAGTAAAACGTGATATGGCAGCTACGTATTGGTTGCGGTCGTAACAAATTTATTTTCCAAAATTGGAATTCTTGATCAATTTGTAAGTTGAGAATGGTGGATTTGGTTTTAGGAGGGAAATATAAGTCTTGATTTGAGCCTTTGTTGTTGATTGTATAAATAATTTCTATGGTATCACTATTATTTTTCCATTACTCATCACTATTGTAGCATTTAATAAGCTCATATAATTATTCAAATTTATCAAAATGAATGAAAATTTGTAGAGTAATTAAAATTTAAATTAGGAATAAAATGATTAAAAAAAAAATTAATGCAAGGACTACTAAAATCTCACATTCTCTCTTATATATAGTAGTAAAGTAAAATAATATATACATACATACATACATACATATATATATATATATATATCAATAAAATCATTTGAAAAAATGTTACTAGCTATAGATTTGAAAAAGGTTTTAAAATAATAGCTAGCTAGATTCTCCATTACTCAACACAAAAAAATTATTTATTTGATTTATATGATTTTTCTCTTTATTTGTAAGTTTGAATTTTTTACTTTCTCCAAAACATAAATAACGATGACTCGTGTAGTAGTTAGATTTATTTTTTTGAATTTTTAGATAAAAATGTTTGAGTAAATTAGTAGAAAAAGTAAAATAAAAATGATGACAAACTTGTGCGGAAACAACAAAATATTATACACAAAATTTTGTAATTTATTTTTTCATCTCATCTAAAAATTTGAACTTCATATGATAAGTTTCATATTCATTCGCATTAAAATCTAACCTATCTCGTTCTACAAATACCTTATATTTTATATAAAAAAAAGTAAAGTAATATATATAAAATGATAATCTAAAGAATTTGAAGGACAATTGTGTCCTTTTCTAGTTTTATCCCGAGAATGAATAATGATGGGATTGTTATCCCACCAAATGGGTGGATAACTTATTCCGATACTATTTATTAGTCCCGAGATAAGTTATTCCGGATATTGCCAACCAAACATGCATTAAAAATTTTATCCCGAAATTATTTATTTTTGTAACTTAAACCAAACGACCCCTTAGATAAATCTCCTCACCTCCTTCGATCTTACTTCATAAATCCAGTTCACACAGCTTTTAATCTGAACAACCACCGACTGACCAAGTGCTATCGAGAATTAAGAGAGGACGAAGGAAGATCGTCCAAGACCGGAAAACTTTCATTAACTATTTCACACAGCTTTCAGATACAACTTGAGATTGCTATATGCAACTGAAAACTGAGGAAGGAAATCAACTGACAAAAAGTTGAAAAATAACCCACGACTGAAATGATTCAACTGCCTTTCAGCTTCATGCTAACCTCCAGAACTCTCCGCTTGCATCTTATTACCAATTCGCTCATCACAGCTGCTGAATTTGAAGCGAACATATTATTCCACCTTCCTCTGATAATACAGTATTGCATTTGCTGCAACCATACTTGGTGTACAATCAGAAATAGGAATCCTCATCTCCCCCAGGGTTGAGCAACCAAAACTCGTCTCTGGAGGTCTTAGCAGCTTAATAACCTTTTCAGCAGCATTGATTTGTTTTTCCCCAAGGTTTTCATCAAGTAATAAATTCCTGCAATTTCAAGATTCTGGAGTCACAATGTAAGCCATTTTAAAGTCTTATTATAGCATGTACTTCCACACACACATAGGCACACAATTGCAGCTCTCTAGTTTTCATCTTCTAAACCTTTTGTTCTATCTATGATTGATTTCATCTGAATTTGCTAACATCAGAAAAATAACAACCTGCAAGGTAGAAGAAAGTATAATTTCGGGTCTCATGGCCAGCTCGCCCATTTTTTTGACAAAAAAGAGCACCAAGAAGGTGCAAGATGTGCAGTACTTTTCGGCTCCTTATGAACGCAAGGATCTGAGAAAAGCTAGCATGAACTCCATGCCATGTTCATTTAAAAGATTACACAAGAATTCCAATAATACAAGGACTTATACTTCAGTCGTGTATATGTATAGTTTTTCCTTCAGTACTCTTATTTCGTTCCAACCATAGTAAATAAAAAACGAAGACAACCAGCTCATGTATTTCATTGGACGATATTGTCCAAGACAGAAACTTTATACATCAGTGAAGTTTAAGTTAAATTGCTCCAGACTGTAAGAAACCAAAAAAGAGATTAGAACCATTTACAGGAAGCTTACTTGAGCAATGACTCCAATTTTGAGGGCGTGCATTCCTGAAATAGAACTTCAGGGATTACAGCTGAATCCAATAGAATATTAGGAATAGAGATATAAGGTATAATAGCTTTGTATCGTATAACCCATTCTGTCAGGAGATGGGCTCGATATGCAACAACACATGGTAGTCGTGCAAGTTGCATCTCCATTGCAACCGTACCCGAAGTACATAGAGCTACACTGCTAGCCTGCATTATGCAGAAATACAGTACAAGTTACCAACTCCACCTTGAAACATGGCATAACAATTCAGATATTCATGAGCCATAAAAGTAAAGGGAAAAGAAAGTACAGGCATACACATAAAAAGGACAGCCCGGTGCACTAAAGCTCCCGCTATACGCTGGGTCCGGAGAAGGGCCCCACCACAAGAGTGTATTGTACGCAACCTGACCTTGCATTTTTGCCAGAGGCTGTTTCCAAGGCTTGAACCCGTGACCTTCTGGTCACATGGCAGCAATTTAATCAGTTACTCCAAGGCTCCCCTTCAACAGGCATACACATGGATAATGGATCCACATATTATCTCCATCGGTGATTTAGTCATATTCACAGAAAATGTCACTTCTTACTCATAAAATGATTTAACAGCAGAAAAATGATAACCTTAGGCTTTCAAAAGGGCAGTGTACACTGAAGCTCCTCGTGCATCGTGGGTCCAGGGCCGAACCATAAGCATTTATTGTATGCAGCCATACCCTGCATTTCTGCAAGAGGCTGTGCCCTTAGGCTTTGTATGTCCCCTTAAATAATTACAAAAAATGAACTGAAATTTCAGTGTTAGGTAGAATATAAAAAGAGAGAAGTAATGATAGCAAGAGAGGGTCAAGTAAATAATTCACGCACAATCCAAATACTAACAACTATATATAGGAAAAGGCTTGTTGGTTAAAACAAAGATTATCTAAAACCAATCTTGGTGTAACTACTGACTATTGGCCTCTCATACTTGACAAGGTTGAGGTAGGTCTATGTACACTCTACCCTCCCCAGACCCACTTGTGGGACTATACGAAGTATGTTGTTGGTGGTGATGTAACTACTGACTATTGAAACATCCTACACCAATTGAGAATCTAATCCACATTAGAACTCTTTGGATTACTAAAAGAAATGAAACAACTTGGAAAGGAAAGACAAACATAAATTTTGTGAAAGATCTCACCAATTGAAGGAAGCTTGTAAGCCAATCTTCAAGTACTTTTCACTTACTCTTACTTGTTCTGGATCTTATTAAGCTTCAATCTGCCAAGAGCCTGATATGCTACCTATCATCACGGACAAAACTAGAACAAGACAACATGGTTACCAATTGGCCAGCCTTTAGTAGCAAAGACTAGGTCCTCCGTCCTTGTGCTTGGATATTAGATCCCCCCATCCAAACCCATCAATGTGAGCCAAGTGGCTGGGTTCCCAACTCACAATGACTCTCATCCTCTCAGCATTGCGATAAACTTAATGCCAAGAAGAATCAAAAGATGCTAGTGTTCCATTGCAAGGCGTAATAATTGTGGTTTGTACCTTATGAGTACCACCAAGAGACTTGCCCCATTTCCAATTACCCCATATTCCAATTTGAGTCATTTTGGTCACAGTCTCAAAATAGTTCAGCTATTCTATAATAGTGAACATTCAGACCTTTTACTAAGCCCCAAAAGTACAAAACCATAATAAAAGACATAACTCTAGTTCTAGCAACTTAACTATAAATTGTATAGGTACAAGATCAAGTGCTTACACTAAATGAATTGTATTTCATCTGATGTGATCCTCCAGAAACCAATACAACAGATGGTGGCAACTTACTAACAGCTTTACTGATGTAGTCTTCCACATTTTGATTAGGTGCCACATGAACTGCTGCTACCAAGTTCGGAAAAGAACCTTTTAATTGCTCCACAGTTTTTGAAAATATTGGGAACATCCGAGTAACCTCCTGTAATCTACTTCCAGGAAGCAAGGAAATAACTGGAGATCCTTTAAATTGAACAAGAAAACATAATTAGAAAGCTGAGAAAGATAATAGAAACTAAAGGATTAGCACACTACCAACCAATATGTCCATTTTTTAGGGTAAGCCACCGGAAGGAGAAAGAGATTTTAACATATGAGGAGTGAACACGGGGAGCAAGATCTTGCATTGTTAGATAAATGACAAATTACAGCAAAAGCATAGAAATATACATTGTTCATAAAAATCGAAAGCTTTTCACACATTAAACACCTTTGTACTTTCATCAAGGAATCAAAACTGGGTAATAATATGCACAAATATAGTCTATTATGTTACAGCAGAAGCTTTCTATAAACAGTATCTTACAAGTTAACGTACTCGATGATATTCCATGTTCAGTTAGAAATGATTCAGCATTTCCTTCAATTCTGTATCTTCTTTCAGTAGCATCCTTCCGCTAAAAATCAATATAAAACTACATTAATATTTTTTTTTTTTGATATGATAAATAATTTTATTAACATTTGGGGGCAACCCTATAAACATATAACAAAAGGACAGAACCTACACCAAAATATGGTTCTCAACAAAAGAGCTCCAACCCTCTATACAAATTGGGACCTCACAAGTACACCAAAAGTAAATTAGGTACAAAACACTACTGTCTAATTTTACGAAATGAAGTTCCACTTCTTTAAAAGCCCTCCTACTCCTCTCTTTCCAAATGACCCACATGATTGCTAAGGGGGAAACACCCCGCCATTAAGTTACGTTGGGTTATAATTCACTGTTTCATATTTCTTATTCATTTCTCTTTTCTTTGCTTCACTGGTGTGATTCACCAGGATTATACAGAATTATTTAGAAGTTGTTAATTGACAACAAAAAATGCAATTTCAAAAGCTAAAAAACCATACTCTGAGCTGAAGACACTATGATGGAATCACTCTATCAGAACAGGGAAATTATACAAAATTTCTTAGTGAATTATTTCTTCATAGGAGTTTCTCCGTCGCATCTGCGAAATCATACATGAATTCTCAGTAAATAGTTTCTTGAAGAGAGAATATCTGCATGCTCAAAAGCTGAAAACCCAGACTATGGTACCAGATGCATAATTTGAGTGGTGACGGATGCACTACTATGTCATTAGTCGTTATTACAGCTTGTCATGTACCAAAAATTGAATAAAACACATATCAATATACTGATTTACCTGGAATTCCGGAATATCTTCAAGGGTGGGATGACCAACAAAGGTTGCTGCCAGGCCATTTGATCTACAGACTTCTGCCTCAAATGGAAGAATGCATAGTACATGATCCACAAACTGAAGAAGTCCTTTGAGCCTTGCTTCACCACCTTTCCAGGCCCAAAATGATGGTGCTACATAATGGAAGTGCAGAGGGCTAACCATCCCCTGTTGAACACACGTAGCTGCAAAATGTATTTTCTGTGTTCCTGATACCTTAACTTGAAAATCTCTTTGAACTCACAAAAGCTACAGATCATTACCCCTCAAATGCTTTAGGAAACGGAAGGAGAATCCTTTAGCGTCCACAGTGAGTATGACATGAGGATTAAAAGAAAGAGCAGCTTCTATAGTTTGTTTGAGCCTAACCTGCCATTTCGAAATCCAAATAAGGTCCAAATTTCATGCATGTACCAAACCATTCAGACAACATGAATCACTTTTTTCTTAAAGTATCACTTCAAGTAAATGACTTGGAAAAACTAGTAACTTGGTTTTCTTTATGCAGATATTCATAAGTATTTCATACCCTAAACTGATTAAGATATGGCAGCAACTCCCAAATGCCCATTACTGCAATATCCTCCATTGGAAACAAAGGGTTCAACCCTTGCTTAGACATCATATTCCTGGAAATATACACAGAAAGAATACTGATAATTAAGAAAGAATACTGATAATTAAGGATGGCAACTTGACATCATTATTGACTAGTGAAAGCATAAAATATAACAACATACCCAGTGCAATCCCAGAAGTCTGGGGAGGGTAGGATGAAAGCAGACCTTACCCCTACCTTTGCGGGGTAGAGAGGTTATTTCCAGTATACCTTCAGCACAACAATGCATTACCAAAACAGCCTAGAAAGCAAAATAAGGGCAGTAAAAAGGGAAGATAAACATAGCCAATGAAGCAACAGGTAACAATAGAAAATAAAGTAAAAGATACTATGGAAGTACTAAATAGTAATGCAATACTACTTAAAGGAAAAAAAAGAAATTAGGAGACTAGCCTCCTAAGTCGCCCACATAAAGGTGCTAACCCACGCGGCTACCAACGATCCTTCTGCCCCAATCTTCAACCTCCAAATCTTCCTATCTAGAGTCATGTCCACAGTAAGTTGAAGTCTGGAAGATATGCCATGTCCTGCCAAATCACCACCCCTAATTCTTCTTTGGCCTACCTCTACCTTTCTTAATACCCACGATAGCCAACCTCTCACACCTCCTCATTGGTTCATCATATGTGTAAGAAAATAATGGAGAAAAATTATTATTGAATTGTGTGTCTACATTATTACATTGACACCCTATTTATAGATACTACATTACAATTCTTTTCTAAGTAGGATTTTGTGTACTATTCCTATTCCTATTCATATTTTAACACTCCCCCTCAAGCTGGTGCATACAAATCATATGTACCTGGCTTGCTACAAATATGATTAATACGAGGACTGGTGAAAGACTTGGTGAAGATATCTGCAAGTTGATCTCTTGACTTTACAAATTCTGTAACAATATCTACCGAGAGTATCTTTTCCCTGACAAAGTGACAATCAATCTCTATGTGCTTGGTCCTCTCATGGAATACTGGATTAGATGCAATATGAAGGGCTGCCTGATTATCACATACAAGTTTCATCTTACTATTTTCGCCAAATTTTAATTCTCTCAGCAATTGTTTGATCCAAATCAGCTCGCAAGTTGCTGCAGCCATTGCTCGATACTCTGCTTCGACACTAGATCGAGCAACCACACTCTGTTTCTTACTCTTCCAGGACACCAAATTACCTCTTACTAAAACACAATATCCAGATGTAGAACGTCTATTAAAGGGTGATCCTGCCCAATCAGCGTCTGTATATCCAATGATATGCTCATGGCCTCGATCCTCGAAGAGTAGACCTTTACCTGGAGATGTCTTTATATATCGCAAAATACGAACAACTGCATCCCAATGACTATCACGGGGGGAAGTCATAAATTGACTTACCACACTCACAGGAAAAGAGATGTCAGGTCTAGTCATTGTGAGATAATTCAACTTTCCAACCAACTGCCTATACCTTCCAGGATCACTGAGTGGCTCTCCTTGTCCTGATAGAAGTTTAGCATTTGGATCCATAGGAGTATCAATGGATCGACATCCCATCATTCCTGTCTCCTCAAGAATGTCTAAAGCATACTTGATTTGACAATTAACAATACCTGATCTGGACTGAGCAACTTCAATACTTAGAAAGTATTTCAGTCTGCCAAGGTCTTTAGTCTGGAAATGCTGAAAGAAATGTTTCTTCAAGTTAGTAATACCATCTTGATCATTGCCGGTGACAACAATATCGTCAACATAAACCACCAAATAAATACACAGATTTGGTTCAGAATGGCGATAAAACATTGAATGATCAACTCCACTATGAATCATGCCAAACTCCTGAATCACTGTGCTAAACTTTTCGAACCAGGCTCGAGGGGACTGTTTCAAACCATAAAGTGACTTGCGCAATCGACATACAAGGCTACTAGACTCCCTTGAGCAACAAAACTAGGTGGCTGCTCCATATAGACTTCTTCCTCAAGATCACCATGCATAAAAGCATTCTTAATGTCCAATTGATAAAAAGGCCAATGGCGAACGACAGCCATAGAGATAAAAAGACGAACTGGTGCTATTTTAGCCACGGAAAAGAAAGTGTCACTGTAATCAAGCCCAAATATCTGTGCATATCTTTTGGCAACAAGCCGAGCCTTCAGTCGATCAACCTAACCATCCAAACCAACTTTGACTGTATAAACCCAGCGGCAATCAACAGTAGATTTACCTGCAAGAAAGGAAACAAGCTCCCAAGTACCACTAGTGTGTAAAGCAAACATCTCATCAATCATAGCCTGTTTCCATCCTGAATGAGAAAGTGCTTCATCTGTAGTCATAGGGATGGAAACAGAGGACAAAGATGATACAAAAACATAATGGGGTGATGACAAACGATGATAACTTAAGAAAATATAATGTGGGTTAACATTACGAGTGGATCTTATATCTTTTTAAGGTGCAACTGATTGGCCAGAAGAAGACAGGTCCGCAGTAGGGGAAGCATCAGGCATATGACATGGATCATCTGGGACTGATGTTGGACGTGGGCGGCAGTGATAAGTCAAAAGTGGTGGCACTGTAGCTGGCAATGGAGAAGTAATCGTAGATTCCTCAAACATTAGTGTGGGTAAGATTAGAGGTATGGATAAAACCTCAAAAATATTAAGATGATCAGAAGATGTATAGTAAGGTTGAGATTCAAAGAATGTAACATCAGCGGACATAAGGTAGCAACCCAGATCAGGTGAATATCATTGATATCCTTTTTGAACTCGAGAGTAACTAAGGAAGACACATTTGAGAGCACGAGGGGCTAATTTATCTTTTCCTCAGGCTAAGTTATGAACAAAACATGTGCTCCCAAAAACACAAGGGGAGACATAATAGAGATGTGACTGAGGAAATAGTATGGAATGGGGAACCTGGTTCTGAATCAAAGATGATGGCATTCTATTAATGAGATAGCAAGATGCGAGGACTGTATCGCCCCAAAAACGTAGCGGAACATGGGATTCAATGAGAAGAGTGCGAGCAGTCTCAATGAGATGCCTATTTTTCCTTTCTGTTAAACCATTCTGCTGAGGGGTGTATGGGCATGAAGTCTGGTGAATGATTCCTTGGTGAGTCATAAACTCTTGAAACTGGGAGGATAAGTATTCTAAGGCATTATCATTACAAAAAGCACGAATAGAAACACCAAATTGATTTTGTATTTCAACACAAAAACCTTTGAATATAGAGAATAACTCGGAACGATCTTCCATCAAGGAAACCCAAGTACATCTAGAAAAATCATTGATGAAAGTAACAAAGTAACGAAATCCTAAGGGTGAACTGACTCTACTAGGACCCCAAATATCAAAATGAACTAATAAGAGAATAGACTCTGAGCGACTCTCAATACTACGTGAAAATGTAGCACGGATGTGTTTCCCATGTTGACACAACTCATAAGCTAATGTGGATAGACTAGACAAACTAGGCACCATCTTTTGTAGCTTGAATAGATTCGGATGTCCTAAACGTTTGTGAATAAGGTCCAGAGGATCTGTTGCGGAGCATGCTGTGAAAGAATTTGAAGAGGTAAGATGGTAAAGGCCTTGTGATTCATGTCCTATGCCAATTGTCTGTCCCGTTTTGCGGTCCTGCATTAGAAAAGAATCATCAAAAAAGGTTATACTACAATCAATGGCACGTGTTAAACGACTAACAAATGCAAGATTAAAAGGACAACCAAGGACATAAAGAACAAAGTCTAGAGTGACAGAAGATAGGGGTTTGGCTTGTCCAACTCCTTTTGGCTCTGTTCGAATTTCATTAGCTAAAGTAATAGCAGAAAAAGATTGTGAATAAACAATATCAGACAGAAGTGATTTGTCACCAAAAATATGATTAGAAGCACCTGAGTCCACAACCCATGATCCAAAGGTAGGAGATTGTGCAGTTGAGGCTATTGGTAGAAATATATGCTGACTTGCTTGATATTGAAGATAATCATTATATTCCTTGTCAGATAAATACACCCGTTGATCACCTGTGGTGTTAGACTGAGCAATATGAGCATTTTTAGGTGGTCGGCCATGCAAAGAATAGCATATTTCACGAGTATGTCCAAGCTTATTACAATAACGACACTTAGGTCCAGAATAACATATATCCAAGCTTATTACAATAACGACACTTAGGTCCAGAATAACATACGCCATGAGCATGTCCAAACCTTTTACAATAACTACACCTACGTCGAGATCTTCCAAATCGACCTTCCCCTCATCGATTCTTCATAAACTCTGACTCTGAGTTTTTGATCTCCTTATTAAGATTCAGATTTAATAAAAGAAATATCGTTGGAATTTGGCCGGGAAAAAGAGAAGTCGATATAAGATCTGATGTTCGGAAGTTGCTCGGAATCAGAAAATAATCATATGAGCAGACTTGGAAATAAGTGAGGCTACTTGAAAAAAAAACTTTCGAAAAATTGCATGCGCCGAAAAAGCTTCTGATAGTCGTCGGAATCCCAACTCCAGCGATCAGAATCTGCAAATAATCTCCAAAAATGAGATCGGAATACCCAGGCGACTCCAATGGAAAAAGAAATAGTCAGAAACTATATCGAAAAAATGCCTCATGTGTCGGCGCGTGACCGAGATCTCGCCGAAAAATCTTGTTGTTGTCAGCGCGTAAAGGCGCATGCAGAGATATTTTCCGATGGCTCTCGTCGGGGTTTAGTCGTCGGAGATTATAGAGCCTTGTATTACTCTTGGTTTTCGAACAACACGTACCAAACGGAAGATGACACAATTCAGCCGCCGGAAATTGAAGCACAATGTTTTTTCTCACCAAAGCTTTGATACCATGTTAAAATTGGTCTTGGGCCTAACTCACATCCCAAAAGCTAGCTCATGAGGAGGAGGATTGCCCAAGCCTTACAAAGAGACCACCCATCTCATTAACTACCAATGTGGAACTTTCTTCTTAATCTTTAACACCCCAACCTCACGCGTGGACAATCTCCCCGAAAATCGGGGGCCCAACATTGGGTGAGAATGGACCATGCTCTGATACCATGTGAGACAATAATGGAGAAAAACTACTATTGAATTGTGTGTCTATATTATTACATTGACACCCTATTTATAGATACTACATTGCAATCCTTTTCTAAGTAAGATTTTGTGTACTATTCCTATTCCTATTCATATTCTAATAATATACACACCTTATCTTCACATGCCTAAACCATCTCAGTCTCACTTCCCTCATCTTGTCCTCCACGGAGGCCGCTTCCACCTTGCCCTATATACTTTATTGCAAATCATCTCTCTCTTAGTATGTCTGACATCCGTCCGAGCATCCACATCTTCACTACCTTCATCTTCTGAGTATGTGTTTTTGATGGGCTAGCACTCTCCATTCAATCATACAGGTCTAACCACCGCTCTGTAGAACTTATCCTTGAGCCTCGAGGAACATCCTTATCACACAAAACCCTGAAAGCGAGCCTCTATTTCACCCACACTGCTCCAATACGATTGACAACATCCCTGTTAATCTCCCTTTTACCTTGTATGATGGACCAAGAGTAACTTTTGGCACTTTTTCCTCTAGATTTTTCTACCAACCTTTGCCACTCCTGCTCCCAAACTAGTATCCTCTTCCTCCACTTCATCCAAATCATAATTTGTTACCAGACTTCTTTAACATATACAAATTCAAAAGACAGATGTTTAGCAGAGATTCGTCGCAGGTGCTACACAACACACACTTAGTGTTCATTCAGACCCCATCCATGTAATTTCTCCTTAGTTCTTAACCCTCCCTGTAATGCATTCCAAAGTACAAACGTTTGTTTAGGGCAGTCTGCATTATGACTGCATGTTATCCACCTCACCTCTCACGCACCTGTAAATACAAGAGATTAAGAATTTACCATTGTGAATAATCTTCTTGTCTGTGTTCATAACTAACAAGTGCTTCCTCCTCATATTCAGAATTTTCTCTGTCATCCAAAATGTTTGTTTAGGTGCCTCCATAAGTGTTTGTTTAAGTGCCTTCATAAGTGCCAAATCTTGCTTCTTTATTATGTGTGCATCCAGCTAATCCAAAGCTTGTCTTTCTTCTGATTGTGTGCCCAAGGTAGTTTACAGTTCATGGCCTAACAGATGAAGATAAATTGTCTTGTAGTCTGATTCACCCCTCCAATATACACTTGGCTTTTGAACAAGTTAGCTTTCACTTAGTAACTCTAACAAGCTACTAATTATCAATAAGGATACCCAGAAAGTGTGAAAACATCTCTAGGCATAGTTATCAATTATGTGCAGCTACAAATTTTTGAACTTTCGTTCACACAACAACAACAAACCCAGTATATTCCCACATAGTGGGGTCTGTGGACTTTCGTTCACACACCCTAACAAAAATCTTACACTTTGTTTTGTATGGTTGTTACGTATTGTTTCATAATGTATCATATTGCACTGTATTGTGTGGTATTGTAAAAAATAAAAAAAAATAAAAAAGCAAGCAATCCAGTGCACTAAAGCTCCCGCTATGCCCAGAGTCCGAGGAAGGTTGTATTGTGGTGCTCTGTATTGTTTTAATTAATACATGCTTGAGATTATATCATTTTTTGTTATTACATAATCTCATACATCAACCATTTTGAAGGATAAACCAACAGGAAAAGTAGAATATGGGGTGGGGCTACTATTCAAAAGTAGGATAACAGGTAAAATAGGATATCAAATATATTAAATAATAAGTAAAGATAAAATGAGGAAAAAATAAGGTAACGATACGACCATACCATATTGGTTGTTTCATTGAATGGGACTTTTTGCCGTTACGTTAATGATGGATTTTAACTATGAGATATAATAAAATTTAAGTAATAATCAAAACAAACATTGTGTTTAAACTAACGACACAATACAATACAATAGGTATCAATCATTCAAACACACTGTTAGGGGGTGTACCTCAAATTTCCTATTCAAATTAAAAGTTATATAATGTTGCAAAAAAGAACTATTCCTGGCAGACCAAAAAAAGGCACAAATATGATGAACAAATAACTAAAAAGAAAGAGAAACATTACCCTCCAACACCAGCAAAATGTACAGGGAAAGGAGAAAGCTTTATCAAAGAAGTCATTACACGTGAACCAATTATATCACCAGAAACCTCCCCAGCAACAATGAAGACCCTAAGTTCACCATCTTTTGAAGCAAAATCAACTGTAGATTTACTTGAAACTGAGAATGTTCTTCTTATCTGTCTCATCAACTTCATGTTTATCTCACTATTCACATTCCAAATTCTTCTAAAAATCATATCTTTGCTGACCTATTATCAAAATAATATATGTATGAAAAATCTTAGTAAAACCCTTTAACTTGGGGAAGTAATAAAGTAAATTAAAATGGGAATTTCATTAAACAACTTGTATGTGGAAAATGGCACACAGTGAACAGACTCACCAGCACTTCCTCCCTCCGTCCTTGAATTGATTGCTTTGGAATTAAATTATACTCCCTCAACTTTATACTAGGGGCGGTTTGTTTGGGAACTGGTTATTTCGAATAATTAATTTCGAAATTAGTTATTCAGAGTTAATTATCTGATTATAGGGGTGATTTATTTGGGAATAGGTTATTCTGAATAATTAATTTCAAAATTGTTTATTCAGAGTTAATTATCTGATTATGCATTTGTGATAACTTTATTTCATCAATATAATATAAGTAGTGGAATAAATAACTTTGAGACTAATTAATATTATATTTTATTTTTAATTATTATGCCTTATACCTCATCAAACGAACCCTTAATAGTTGAGGCCCACAATAAAAGAGTTAGTTTTATTTTTGAGAAAAGGATCAAATTTGTTTCTCTACTTTAAAAAATTAATTAAATATACCACTTATCATATTTTAAGATCAAATTCACTTTCGTTGTTATAACCTGAGGTCAATTTTATCCTCGTTGTTAAGAAATTTTCATTTGTACTCTTCATTTAACAGAAAAATCAAAATCAACATAAATATTTTGTTTCTAAAAATAAAGTACACCCTAATTTAACTCATCCCAACCGACTTGACTCACAAAAAAATACAACAAATATACCCTTCCTTAGTTAGGTTGGTCGAGTTTACTCTACAATAGGTTGTTTAAAAATGAACAAAAAGTAAAATAGAATGCGATGGCACACGAGCATGGAGCTAGAAAAAAATGTCTAGTACAAGTTATGCTACTGTTGCAATTATGTTCAAATTTCAAATTTTGATATGCAATTCTATATGCATCTAGATTCTAGAATTAGTGGATAAACTTGTTGAGCAAATGACATAATGAAAATTTTGTGTAGATCCAAATTATATATAGAAACATAAGAATGAAGAGATGTAAGGATTGACACATAAGGAGACCTCTTGACTCAATCATCCATAGAAATATCTAGCTGGCCTAATATGTTGCATTTGACTGCTAGGTGTCATTTTTCATGAGTTTTACACTGATATAAATCTAACACACTTCTTGGATAGATTATTAGTAATCTTGTGTTAAAGGTGTTAAAGAACTTCAAAGGTGTTCTTGTTTATACATGAACTTGTGTTGAAGTTGGTGTTGTTTGTATACAAATTCTTGTACCCGAAACACCATACAAAATACAATCTTAAGGAATAATCTATAGAATCTGTATTGCTTGTTTTTGGAGATTAAAACTTTAAGATTTTTACTCCGTTTGAACTTAACTAGCGGTTTGAAGACATAAAATCTTCATCACAAGTTAAAGGTCACTCGATTGACGATTGAAAGTAATCAAAACTTCATCGTTAACTACAAACAAGAAGAGTTTAAAGTTATTTAACTTAAAAGTAGTATTCTGAAAATACTAAATTTACTGTCTTGTGGTGACAAGAAAAATGACTAACGAAAGTCAAATGCAAGATGCGGCAATGTCTATGGGGGCAACAAGTATTGCCTCAACAAGTCGCACGAATGCTCCTCCAACAATGGCACCGACGGAGAAACCCAAAAAATTTACGGGCATTAACTTCAAGCGATGATAACAAAAGATGTTCTTTTACCTCACCACTCTATGCCTTCAAAGGTTCACCAGTGAGGATGCTCCTGAGGTGCCTGAGAAAACCTCGGACAAAGAGCGTCTCATGATTGTAGAGGCTTGTAAACACTCAGATTTTCTTTGCAGGAATTATATCTTGAGTGACCTTTACAATGTTTATAGTGAAACTAAGACATTGAAGGAATTTTGTGGGGGGGGGGGGGGGGCACTAGAACGAAAATATAAGACAGGGGATGCAGGAATTAAGAAATTCTTTGTTGTAAGCTTTCTGGACTTTAAAATGATAGATAACAAATCGGTTGTCTCTCAAGTTCAGGAATTGCAAGTAATCATCCATGATCTCCTAGAAGAAGGTATATCTTTGAAAAATACCTTAGTTGAACAAATTGAAAATGTTCTTTGTACTCACATAAACTGTTGTAACGACCTGAAATCACCTCTCGGGATGTCACACGGTGCTTAAGTCTACAAGTAGACCCCAGCTAACCCTTTGAGCCTGTTTCTACTAATAACACTCATTTCAAGATGAAATAATTCAAACACTAGCATAGTCATATCATATGAATGAAAATACGAAGAAGATGCTCGATCCAAACGACCACAATACTGGAAACCTCAACACAACCACAATATGATAACTAGTCTGAAAAAGCCTCTACTAATCCATGAACTAGAGAGCCGTTGGGAAAGGTCCCCAACTAACTCGAAATGAACTGAAAGTAATAATATAGTCTCTCAAATACAGAAATGTCTGAAGATAGGTCCTCGAACCATGACGACTCACCACTATGGAAATGTAGACAGAGATACTCGAAAGTCACTAACGAGGCTGAGACTGAGCACCTGAACCTGTATTATAAGACAATGTAGCACATAGACGTATATGTGGATCAACACTTGGGAATGTACTGAGTATGTGGGGGTGCATGCATTTATATAATACAACATCAACACTTTTTAATAAAATCATGCATGCAATAAGTAATGACTCATATGGCTCGAATATGTATAAAATGTAAAGCTCATGAATCATGTAGATTGGAGAATGTAACACAAATCTCGTGAGTCATTATACTTTTAGCTTTGAAATTTGTACTTTTCTCTTATTCTCATTACTCAAGGCTAAAGGAAACTTTAGGCAATACTTTTAACTCATGCATATGTCTCATGGAGAGTAAAACTTCTTTAATGCTGAATAACTCATAACTCTTTTGAACTCAAATACTTGGAATTCAAAATCATATAACTTTGGAACATACTTGAAGGCATTTCATTCACGTTAGGAAAATATCTCATTTCAAGCTTTAGGGAAAAATACTCATATCAAGGGAAAGTATTTTAGTTTTAAAGGAAAATATCTTATCTCAATGGAAAATACTTTAGTTTAGGGAGTTTCTCTTAACCGATATAAACCATGTGAGCTACATGGAGTCCAACGTTTTGTACTCCTAAGGAAAAGACCTCACGGGGAGAGGCATCATACTCTTTCCAATGAGTATAACCTAGGTCTAGTGATCACTAAAAAACTCGACTTTGGGCCTAATATCAACTCGTCCTTAGGCCCAATAATAATCATAAACTCAGCCTCAGGCTCAACCTATGGTGGTTCGTAGTTTTGGGGTAAGAAACCGTAGTAACTTAGCCGCTAGGTGCTAAATACTACTCCTTTTATATTATCTGCACTCATCTCGTAAAAATTTACTTTTAGAAATAATCTCATGGTTCACCATGAACCCAATAATCACATCGATAATCTCATATAGTAGAGTGGATTTCAAAAGTCAATGACCATTAGGTCAAAACATTTCTCAATAATCTCAGAATACTCAAATCATAGGTGCTTATCGCACAAAAGTTCATAAAATCTCAAGTCTCAAGTAGGGCTTAATAACCCATAATTCAATCTCAAGTTAAAACTCATCAAAAGCATAATAGATAGCATATAGATTCATAACTCATGTAGAAATCTGGAAATTTCAGCAATTTGTCTCAAAATCTCAACATACTTATATACTTCAATATCTCAAACATTTCAACTATTAACTTCTCAAGGATTAAAATCATGGGGTATAGACCTAGCTGCAATCTCGCAAGAAAACATGTAAAAATTATGCCATTAGACTCTTAATTCATGGGAAACATCAAAAGCTTGCAACCAATAACAATGGGTGAAAACCCCCAATTCAATTTCATGTAAAATCTCATAAATAGCAGAGAATTGTAGTTCAAATAAGCCTTTGGGCATAAGGGTGAAAGGATTACCCATGTTCAAAACCCCACATACCTTAGATTATGAAATTGGATGAACAAGCTTACTCTAAACTCTTCTTCTTACTCTTGAGAGAGGGTTCTTGCAACTCTTGAACTTGGGGAACTTAAATCTCAACTCAATTTGTTGAATCTATGGTGAGTTCTTGGATTTCTTGGAGAAGGGTTTTAGATTTGATCTTGAGGGAGAAACCCTAACCTTTGGATGTTTTGGGAGATAATGAGGCCATTAAGTTCGTTGGAATATATCTGAGGGTTAAAAGGGAAAATACCCAAAAGCCCCTTTCAAAACGGACTTTAAAATACTGAATGGGGGATGCGACGGTCGAAGCGATGGTCTGTCGCTAGCCTGACGGTCCGTCGGGTCATTCATCACATGTCGGCTAGGAATGGGAGACACTGCCTTGATGCGACAGTCGGAGCGATGGTCCGTCGCAAGTTCGACGGTCCATCGGATCGTCCGTCGCACCTGGGTAGTTCCGACAACTCTCGGTAAAACGACCATAACTTCTCACCCCGATACCGGATTTAGATGAAATTGGTATCATTGGAAAACTAATTCAATTATCTACAAGAAAAATAGTCAAATTTGAGAAAATTCTATATGGTTTGAACACCAATCACTTGGGAAGTCCTTCTCAATCTTTTAGGAACAAAATTATACTTCACTTGACACGCTCTAAGGCTCGGACTACGAGGGAACTTTGCGAGGTCTTACAACTATTTTGTAGGTTTGGTTGTGAATAATGCATTTCAAGTTGCAGCGATAATTGAGAAGCTTCCAACTATGTGGAAAGACTTTAAAAAACTACTTGAAGCATAAACGTAAGGAGATGGCTATCGAAAGGGAATTCTGCAATTAATGGAGCACAATTGTAGAGATGACCAAAACAATTCTAAGAAAAGAAAAAAAGTTGAACAAGGAAGCAATCAACCCAAGAAAAAATTCAAGAAAAAATGCTTCAATTGTGGCAAGATTGGCCACAAGTCCACGGATTGTCATTCCCCAAAGAAAGGCAAGAAAAAGGACCAAGAAAATATGCTTGAGTCTAACAAAAAATGTGATGATCTGTGTGCTATGTTCTCAGAATGCAACTTGGTGGGGAATCCTCACGAATGGTGGATGAATTCTAGTTTCACCCGCAATGTGTGTTCCAACAAAGAGTTATTTTTGTCATTCACTCTGGTTCAAGTAGAAGAAATGATCTACATGGCTAACTCCGCTACTGCTAAGGTAGAAGGAATAAGAAAAGTGTGCTTGAAAATAGGGGTGGGCATATTTTGGTTTAAACCGAAAAAACTGAAAATCAAACCAAAATTTAATTTTGGTTTTGTTTTTTCGGATTGGATTCGGTTTGTAATTTAGAATTTCAATTTTTTGGTTTGGTTTTCGGTTTTAAAAAAAAGATTGGTTTAAACCGAAAAACCGAAATTTTATATATATATATATATATATAATATTTAGTAATTCACTTTCACAATTAACATTGAACAGCAAATTCGTATATACCGCAGACTGTTTATGGATTGTTTTAATGACTCAAATATTTTATGGACTATTTTTGTGACTTTGGACTGTTTTATGGACTATTTATGCAGAAAGTATGTTGTTTCATGGACTATTTTTACGAGTTTTGTGTTGTTTTGTAGACTATTTATGCAAGGTTATATTATATGTAATGATTAATGACGTTATGTATTATGTTAAACTTATGATTATTTCATTTCGTTTCATCCATGTTGAGTTATTTATAATTATTTATATTTGGGAATGAAAAACAGGTTTGAAAAAAAATAATTTTTCTAAAAAAATCCATCAATTTAAATGCTCTGTTATGACAAAGAGAGGCTAACTACTTTAAATATTTCAAACCAAAATAAAAATTCGAAATAACCGAACCGAATTTGTAAAACCAAACCAAACCAAATTTATTTCGATTTGGTTATGGATGCCATTTTTGTCAATCAAAAAATCGATAAATTGAACCGATATTAAACAATCAGACCGAACCGACCGAACGCCCACCCCTACTTGAAAATGACTTCAGGCAAGGTTTTTACACTGAACAATGTATTGTATGTTTCGGAATTACGTAGGAACTTGATTTCTGTTTCACTTCTAGACAATAACTGATTCAAATGTGTAACCATTTCTGGAAAAATTGTAATTAGCAAAGGAGAAATGTATGTAGGAAATGGCTATCTCACCGAATGCCTTTATAAAATGAATGTAATGAATGTTTAAATAAATAAAAATTCAAATTTTTCTAACTTGCTTGAGTCTTATAATTTACGACATGAACGTTTATGCCATGTTAATTACAAAATGTTACGGAATCTGATTAACTTAGAAGTTTTGCCAAACTTTGAGTGCAGTAAATCAAAGTGTCAAATGTGTGTGGAATCAAAGTATGCAAACCATCCTTATAAGTCTGTTGAAAGGAATTCCAATCCTTTGGACTTAGTACACACTGATATTTGTGATATGAAGTCAACACCATCACGTGGTGGAAAAAAGTATTTCATAACTTTTATTGATGATTGCACTAGAAGGAGTAGAAAGAACATCCAAGGGAATGGGTTTAAGACCTAGGACAAGTTAGCATGGCGGTAAATCTACCTAGCAGACTGGAGATCCCAAGAGCTAGGTTCAAAGAGATCAAACAAAGTTGTTTCTGACAGGTTCAACATTGTCAATTATCCAACCCATTCTCATGATGTAGACAATGTGTAGTAAACAAGGATAAGACTTAAAGTGAAAAGTCTTTTAATGATTATCTAAATTTGGCAGATTTGACCAAATAGTTTAATCTATAGGATTGAACGTTTAGAAGTCTCCTATGTGAGGGCGAAGTAGAAGTCGCTTCAAAGAGAATGTTAGTAAAGGCCCATTCTATAAGCTCTCATGAAATCGAGATGTGTTCATGGCTGAAAAGGACAAAAATGTGAGAACCATAAATAGTAAAAGGCTGGTTGTATGACATGTGTTGTCTAGGTATACATTAAAGCTTAACGGTTTAAAGATATCAAATCTATCGATTGACCGAGTGTATTCGATGCATGTTCGCTACTAAAAGTTTAAAGGGAAACCTACTTATCCAGATACAATTAGTCTTTGCTAAATGATCACATGCTTGTCCGTAAATTTTTTAAAAGATAGCCATTCCCCATTCATGTGGGGGATTGTTGGGTTCAAGGTGTATGTGAATGGAAAATAGAGAAAAAATGGTGGAGAGAAGGGGACACTAATTTGGAAAGTGTACTCCCAAGTTAGAAAGTTCACTCATTTCTCCCACATTGGTGGGAGAAGGGAACTTGAGAGTGTTGTTAATAGAAATCACTTACTCCACATAGTAAGTGAGGCAAAAAATAAGAGATGCCTTGCGCCATCGTCATAGTTGCTCGCTCGTCTCGGCTTTGGCTTTGGCTTCGGCTTCGAATTTGGATTTGGAAAATGATCGATTGATGAGATTTGGATTTGGATTTGGATTTGGAAAATGATCGATCGATGAGATCTAATTTTTTAGACAAAATTTATTTAGAACTTGTTTACAAATGATAATTTAATCCAAAATTCCAAAATCTGAACAATATAACTTTTTCTCCAAAATGCAGGCGCATTTCAGACACAATTCTAATACATACGCAACGCACATCACAAAGGGATCGACTCTTTGAGAAAAGGCACACTTTTTTGACATGCAGTCGTAGTTCAAACACAAATCAAAAATTACCGACGCAGTTCAAACGCAGATGCTCACTGGACTCTACAAAATATCAGCTACGACCTCAGTCCTGGCACAGTTCCAGCGTAGTCTGGGCGTAGATATGTGACTATTACAGAAAGGTGCCTTTATGCTGAACCAATGCATCTTTTCTAAAAGGATACACTTAAGGCTATAAATAACTACTATTTTTCTCAGGTATTGGTATCAGTTTTGACAGCAAAAACATTTTTGTTATTAACAAAAACTCTGTGTGATCATTAAACTATTGAGTGAGTTCGTAGAATCCAACAATTTGAGGTACCACTATTGTTCGGATAGCATGCCATTTTATCCTGGGAGGAAGATTCCATAACCTCGGGTACAGTGAGGGAAATTATTCCTTAAGGACACTCTATGAAGTTGGGGGACTTGGCCTTAAATTTTGTTTCATCTATTTTCTGAAATCTAACACACTTCTTGGATAGATTATTAGTAATCTTGTGTGGAAGGTGTTAAAGAAATTCAAAGGTGTTCTTGTTTATACATGAAATTGTATTGAAGTTGGTGTTGTTTGTATACAGATTCTTGTACCCGAAACACCATACAAAATAACAGAAAATAACTATTGTATATGCTTGCAAAGACTGTATGGATATATAGACACTGTATATGTATGCGATTCCCCTTCAATCTTATTATAGAAGTGTATTAGTGTGGTATAAAAGAGTATTGATTAGGTATATGATCCCCTCTTTCTTTTCTAAAAAGTGTATCAATGTAATATAAAAATGTATCAATGTGGTATAAAGTGTATCAATCTAACAGTATAAAAGAGTATCAATTGGATATATGGACACTGCATATGCATAGATTCCCCTTCTATCTTATTATAAAAGTGTATCAATGTGGCATAAAAGAGTATCAATTAGGTATAGGATCCCCTCTTTCTTTTTTTTTTTTAAAAAGTGTATCAATGTAGTATAAAAGTTTATCAATATGATATAAAAGAGTATCAATTGGGAATAGAAACTGCATGTGGCTGACTAGGCAAATGGCTAAAAGAAGAAAATAAATTTAGCTGACTGGCTAAAGTTGTTCACCTTTTTAAATTGTGGCCATTTTTTTTAAACTGATCAACCCATGTCCTTTCCCCTTAATAAATATCCAATAGCCTAATCTTGTTGGAAAAATTTGACCAACTGAACTAAAGGAGAGGTATATTTGTTTAAGTCCTTTTTGTGGGTCAGATTGGGCGGGGTGGGTTAGATTAGAGCATTTAATGTTAATTTGAATTTTTATGTTAAAAAAGCGTACATGTGGAAAGTTTATTGATAACAAGGATAAATTTGGCCCCAAATTATGACAATGAGGGTAAATTTGGCCAAAAAGTATATGACTATAATGGTAAACTTGACCCCCAATGTATGAAGAAAGGTGTCTAGCCAATTTTTCAAAATAGATGGATAAATTTAACTCTTTTTTCCTTTTCTTTGTAATCCAATTTATGAAATCAAAACAATTTTATATATTTTTTCTTTTTTTGATTTCTATTTTCGAAATTAAATAACTATATAAAATAAAATATTTTCTTACTGAAAGTCTTTCAACCAAGTTTATGAATTTCACCTAAGTTTGTTAAGCCTTAATTGTGGATTCAAATTTTTATGAACGTAGTCTTGAGTACGCCCTATATTTCTAGCCCGAGCTACGATGAGGTTTAAAACCTCAACTCCTTATTAATCATTCTTAAACTTTTGTGAATTTCTCTTTTAAGCTAAGGAAGGAATTTGAATGAAGGCATGATCTGTAGAGAATAACATAAGAAAAGTATAATAGAAGAGACTTATTGCAAGTTCAAGATGTTAACTAAGATCAGATGATTCAACTAAAGATGAATAAGTTATAAAAAGAGAAATGGAGAATTTAGGTAGAAGAACTTGGCTATTTAAAGTGATTTTTAAAACGCTTGTCACAGAAGAACTTAAACAAAAACTTTAAACCATTTTTCGTTGAATGTTTCAACAATTTTGGCGTGACTCCTCTTGCTTTTTCAAATGATGAAGAGTTCCCATCAACGATTGGCCCTGCAAGGAAAAATGAATATATGTTGACAAAATTGTAATCTTAGTAGCGGGATAGCTTTACAAAAGTCCTCATCGGCCATATGAATAGTATTTGATGAGTTTCATATTCTTGAGTTCCATATTCATCCATACTCCTAGCTCCCAGAAAAATGTATTATCTAGAGAAACATTTGTGATGGATCAGTTTGAGACTCTAGGGGTTAAGATTTTCAAGCCTGATCTTTCCAATGCAACCCATACATAAGCAAATTTCATTAAGATTAGACTCCTTATTTAAGTCGGTAAGGATCTTGTTGTCAATTTCTTGTGAAACCTCAATCATAATAAGATCCAGCGCCAGATTCTTTTACTACATCCTCGATAAATAGTTTGGTAGCTCCAGAGCTTTCAAATATCATGAGAACTATTTTTCACATAAAACTGAACCTCTAAGGTCAACTTCTTCATCTATTTGATCTTTATTTTTTGCATTAGATTCCAGTATTTTCTCTAAGCCAGTGATTGACTTTGATATTATTGATTATTGACCAAAGTCTTAAAATTTCACTACGTCTCTCTCAAAATGTTTTATCCGAAAAGGTCACCATTGGCATATATAATTCAAACACTATCTGTTCAAGATTTCCTTCAACTTTCTTCACTTACTGAATTTTATTGCAGTAACTTCCCTCCACATGATTGAATGTATTATATCATGAATGTATGACCTAAAATCAATGAAACTCATGGCATCTAGTCTCATCTGCAATGAATCTTCCCCAATGTTTTTCTTCTTTAACAACATTTTTAGTTTAAGCTGCGTTGCTTTCCGTGACTTGAAAATATATTCTTATATATCCTACTTTACCACATTGATAACATCTGAAAGGCTTTTCACCATAATTGTTAGAAGACTCTTTCTTCTTTCCTAATGAGCTTGAACTGCATGAGGATCGATAGTACGGCATATCTCTTGTTTTTTCCTTAGAGTTTCTCTTGTCAACAACAAGAACATTTTCTTCACCGTCTTTGACGAACACATCAACGAACTATTTGTCTAGTAAATTCTGTGATGATAATAAATTCTCAGATTCCTCCAAAAATGATTGTTGAGTCCATCCTTGAATTGATGTCACAAAGCAAATATATTTTGGTTTTAAACCATAAATAATATTTTCTATTATTTGTGCTTTAGAGATAGCCCCATTCAAATTTAATAAAGATATCTCAGAATGTAACTTCTTAATCTTTAAAAAGTATTCAACAATTAAAAGATTGTCTTAAGTGGTGTTTGCCATGTTCGCAAATTTATTTTTTAATATTGCAACCAAGCTTATTTCTTTTTGTTGAACAATTAATTAACAAGGATTCTCCGTATTTCATGAGCTAATTTACACCTTATGATATGGTAAAATAAGCTTGAGGAGATAGACCTCTTTAGTGTGAACTCCGTCCTTGCATTAATCTGCTTCCACTTCTTGTATGAACTACTATTTTTTAGTCCGTTTATAAAAGGAATTATGTTTTAGAAACACCTAACATATCCTCTCCCACAAGGTATGGTTCCTATATGTCTTTCATACTCTTTAACTAGACTGGTTCAACAACTCTATTCCCAGTCGAATAGCGCGATTACTTAAATCTATACAAACAAATTAGTTGAATCTACCACTAGCCCAATCTTTAGAAAAATTCAAAAGTCAATGTGTGGTTATGACTTCTAATATCCCCGTTTACTACATCATAGGGGTTTACAGGAGATCTCAGAGGCTCGCTTAAAAAGGCTGCTATATCATACTTTTTGTCTTAACTCTACTCTCGTAGTCACTAGACTTACTATAGTAGCCAATCCAACTACTCTTGCTGAAATCATTACTAAACATTCTCCCGTGCTCTAGCAATTACGCTTTCTAGACCACTTCTATGTAGTTAGGTCGGGACAATAAATCCATAGTGACTGAAATCTAGGAAGGAATGGAGATTCTTATCAATATAAAAAGAATATTTAGTTAGAGTTTTCTTCCTTTCTCTCACTTGATCTATCTGGTCTAATATGGACCAGTATAATACGAGATAATAGAATGCAGTGAGATAGATGGATAGGGATGCCTGCACCCAAAAGTGATGATTCACTTGTCCCCTTGTCTATATGGACCTCATGGCATACAACGAAAATGACTCTTGCTAGATAGTCACCCCTTTCTCTCTTTTTACAACCTCATTGGTGGATTAAAGAAGGAAAGTTATGAATGGGGCAATGAAGGCTCATGAAGTATACAATATACAACAAGCAAGAGGTTCTCATCCCTTAACCTTTCTTTTTTAAGAATACTTATTATTATTATTTCAGGTAAGCTTGAAGCTGGTTACTCTACTATACTATATTAGTTGTAGGGTGCTAGCGCTTGATAAATATAATAAAAAGTAAAGGGGCTCTATTATTATATTATGAATCTAAAGATCTCAAAATGGAAAAATGCGCTCTTTTGTTTTCCTCCATCTCTAAAGGGGCGTAAGCACTTCAATCGCTAGGGAATAGGATTCATTCACTTACATTCATACTAGCACTATAAAAAGCTCTGATTTTAATGCCCCTACTATTGTTGTGTAGCCTTTCCTCAGGTTAGTAGAGACGGATTTTCACTTAACTACAATAGAGGAGCCACCTCCACTAGGCAGCCAACCACGGCTCATAACACTCTCTTCGCACAACAAATGCACTTTGAAGTTGACTTATTCACTAGCCAGTCATCAAAATATGTACGAGATACCATAAGGGACCAATATCTCAATAGTACCTTTGTCTAAAGCTTTGAAAGAGAATTCATATTTGAAACATAGAAATAATCTGACCAGAAAGTCATTCAAAGCTTAATAAGAAAATAGTGTTTATTGAAGAAGCTATAGAGTCGATTACTAATAGTACTAGTTTGAAATCTCATTGGAATTGACCCGCTATGAAATTAACATTATACGAAACATAAGCACCTGAAGTACTAAATAGAATAGGTATAAGTTTGGTAATGGTTGGAGCAGCAAACTCGAATTCGACAAGAATCTCATTTTTTAGCTGTACAAAGGGGGAATTGGCCCAAAAATTAGATGAGGTTCAAGACGTTGTCGGGCACCAGCAGCTAACTCAAGTGCCCCCACAAATAGCTCAAAATGGTCATATATTACACGGTTCACTAACTCTATCTAGAGTATGGGTAGCTATTATTCGTCGGATTACTTATCTGAGTATTCCCAAACAATAGAAAAAGGGTCTTTATTTCTCTTTTTTTCTAGGAGAATCTAAAGAGAATGTGATCCCCTATTGTAATAAAATAACTGAATTTCATTTATTCTTTCAAGGAAAGCTTTTGCGAAATCCACTTTTGCCTTATCTAAGGCCAAAGGGAAAATAAAGTTCTCAAACCTCGCATAAAAAAATGTCATCTTTCACCTGATATTAAAGAGGTAAACTTGATTATCTAGTAGATCTAGCACCATTTCACATTCATCAGACTTGAGAGAAGAGGTAGACGCCTCCTACCTGAATTTTTTCCTGTGCAACCTACCATTTCTAACAATAGTTCTAAAAATAAAAAGAGAATGAACTAAGATCTATATAAGTAAGCACACAAAATTCTAATGTATTTCTAACTCCAACTCAAAAAATAAATAATTATACAATAAAAACACCATCTAAAAAGTTTTATCTCAAGCATAATCACTAAAATAACCAAAAAAAGAAGCGCAAAAAATTTCAATAAAGTAAGAAGGCAATGGATTTTGAGAACATATGAGAGGAATTTCAATTAGGAGAAACTCAAATGTGAAATGTAAACGATCTGAGAAAGTCTTTCTTCTTCTCTTACTATTTTGATAGAGAAGACTGCCTACACTTAACACCAACCTAATCTCGATAAGAATCAATAGGCTATAATAAGAATGGAACTCATGCTATGATAGGATAAGGTGTATACAACTAATGAATTTCGGTTACAGAAGGTATATAGCTCTCGTCTCTGATTTTTCTTTGAAATCGAAGACAGTTTCAATTTTCTACCGTGATAAGCAAGTAGAGGGAGAATTCGACTATATTTTGCTATGTAAAGACAGGTTATATGGGATAGATCACTATTGTAGAAGGAGGTAGAATCGTAAGAAGAATTATGGCTATAAAAATCCTCACCCTTTTAGGAACATGGTGTTGGTGTAATATAACACAAATTACAATAATTACAGTTGAAATAATACAATGAACAAAAAATAAAAAAATAAGATAATCTTCTTCTTGACTGAGGCGTGGATATCTCACTCTCTTTAATGAGATTCAAACCCGCTATGGCATAATATACATTAATCCATTAGTATCAACTCTTAACTTGTCCCCTGCATGATACAACAACCCATCATGATGTACGACTCAAGCAACTCCGGATTAGTTGAAGAGGCCAAAGCTCCACCACAAAAATACCTTCCTTCAATATATAATTACTCTTGTTGTATAGTGAATATATTTAGGGACTTAGAATATTTTTCTTTATCTCAACTCTCTCTTTCACTAATATTTTACTCTATTTTGTATTGTGAATATATTTGTAGACTTATAATAATTTTTTATTTCAACTCTCTCTTTCACTACTACACATTATAATATTTGCACACACTTATAGTATTTCTTGTACTTTGGAAAATAATGCAAGACCACTTCTATTTATAGGCGAGGTATTCATTTCTGTGATGAATAAGATGAATGAGGGGAAATAATGTAGGTAGATGAATAGTCTTTATATTACATAAGTTACATGAAACTAATGACCATGGAGTTACAAGAACTAATGACCATGAGAGTTACAAGAACTAATGGTTATATGGATTACAAGAACTAACGGTTATCCTTTACCACAATTTATACCCACTAACACATGTACTTAATATATTATTTTAATAATAAAATGCATATATACCAACATTCTCTCACTCATTTTAATATTAAAATAAGAGAGTATATCACCAAATGAGTTGAGGGTAGACTATTATGCATAATGAAAATGTGTTTTGCATTGAACGTTCACTTAGTAAAACAAAAAATTTTTCCCTAGAGTCATAGTGGTCTTAGACTTGAACTATGACTGCTTAGGAGAAATAAAATAGTACTGCTTACACACAATAATCAAAGTGTTGATATAAGCTTTAATAGACAGCACATTACAGTCATGTATTATCCCAATTTTCATAAGCATTTTTATGAATAAGCCCAATTCTCATAGGAAGCGACCTACGTTCACACTCACATAGGCGAAATCTATCAAAGGTGATCCTGTAATTTCGGCACTCCACTCATACAAGATACAAACTTTTGTTAAGATTTCTTAGACTCAACCTTCACAAATTATTACATAAATAAAATGCACTCACATCATAAGAAAGAATTAAACAATAGTGCATCTCATACCAAGTCATATCATATAATTCCTTCTTCTCATTCTTCCTGGTTATACGATCTCTAGTCTCTATATTGAGTTTCCTTATATGTGACTATGTATTTATAGGCTTTATTCTTACTCGATGTATTTCAGACCCTTTATCCCTGTCAATGCCTTGGTTAGTTCATTTGCAAGATTATTACGAGATTTGATATAATCAGTATTTTGATACCACTTGTCAAATATTGTACATAATATTATTTTCTCCTCATGGGTATGAATTTCAGTTATAATAACAATTTTAAACTATACCAATAACTTTGGTGCTATCATAATAACTGAAAATTACAGAAATCAATTTCTCAAATAAAGTGATTGATCAATTCACTTTTTCACTAATTGAAACTAAAATAATTAACTCAACCTCCATCGTAGAGTTAATAAATAATTTTTTTTTTCATTTCAATAAATAACACCAATTTTTTTATTGCATCAAAAAATATTTTAGCGAAATATTTTTTCCTTATAAAACAAGCCTCAACTTTCGTACCAAGTAAATATACCTGATTTGCTTGTATCTGCTAAGTACTTTTAGTGCATACACATTATCATGACAAGTGCAATAAGTCACATGTCTTATATTTTTTATTAGACTTGCAAACTTCTTTTCTTATTTGTCACACCACTTTCACATATTTGTATCAAAAGGAATTGCAAGGCTCATACAATTAACAAAATATTTCACAAATTTTTATCATAATGTGACTTGTCTAGAAAAATTTCACCACAGTCTATGATTTTTTTCATTTCAAGAATGAATTTATCTCATCCAAATATTTAATGTCAAAATAATATTTAATTTTTTTATTTCTTTGATAACAATAGTGTTAGATCCAAATTAAAGACATCAATCATATGCAAATTAATAATGATATGTGATTTATTCTAATACATGCACTTATAACACTTTATTATTTCAAAGCATTCTCAAAAATGTAAAAATTATTGAAAATAAATACACTATAATAGACTAAAATAAAAGGAGGACAGAGCGAGAATATAGAGATGAGACAATGGCTTTACTTTTTTTTTTTTGTGTGTGTATTTATAATGTTATATGCAGTGCCTTTTATAGGTAACCTATGACTTGAGGTAGTGACATTGCTACAGTAGTATGTGGGGCATCTTTTAATGACATTCATTAAAAAATAACTTATTTACAATACTCTGCCTTGAATGTTCATGTATAAAAATTCTTAAAGAAATATGATATACATAGCGGATTGTAATACACATTGTTTGATGCCTTATTAAAAACCTTACCAAGAGAATTCAGTGGGACAAAATCTTAATTAAGGAAAAAAGAGTGCAACATATATTTACTCTCCTTGATAGAAACATTATTTAATATCTTAGAGAAGATGCATTCCAATATTGCATCAGTTTCTCAAAGTTTGAAGTTGGCAATGCTTTAGTGAACATATCAGCTAGATTATCATTTGAATGAACTTGTTGAACATCTATTTCACCCATATTTTGAAGATCATGAGTAAAAACAAATTTGGTGAAATCTATTTTATTCTGTCTTCTATGATGTATCCTCCTCTTAATTAAGCTATGCATATTGCATTGTCTTCATATAATATTGTAACACTATTAAAATTTTATCCATTTTATTTTTGACCTTCTCATGTTTGAAACATTAATTTTTGACCTGAGATGTACTTAGTGATGTTAAGAGGGTAATCAGGGTGAGTTTCAAAATATGTGGAAGAGGTTCGGGATTATTTTGGGGTTTTGAGGTAGTGATCCTCCACATTTTTGGCATACCATAGAGGTTAGCCTCTGTGATAGATAGTGTGTGACAAAGGATAATCTCTATGATAAGCAACGTGGCGTGGAGGTTAGCCTCCATGATAAGGCCTATGCCATATCTCTATGTAAAAATCGTGTTGTCTTATTTTATTTCTCTTAGGATGAGGGGTAATGAGGTTCTTTTACCTATGGATGACCTTTAAACATTATATTAACCTATTACCATCAATTTTCATGAAACAAAAAGCTATTATTTCACTATAAAACACAAAACCCAAGAAAGCCTAAGGATTTCATCGTACATTCATTCTTTGGGCTCCAACCTCATAATTACTTTTCGATTCTCGTGTATCTAAGGTATGTTACTCTTTATCAAAGCTTATTTTGTTAAAAGCATGTATTTAAATTGTTATTCATGTGATTTAGTAGTGGATTGTGAATGTGAGTTGAGGACCTTTGAGAATAATTGATTAAATTTCTTTTCCCGTGACTTATATGATCTATTCATATTTTGAATTAATGTTTTTGAATGAATTGGGGTGCACAGGGATGGTTAATTGGAATAGGGTCATGGATTCCCCCTAAATTGATTATTTTGATATTGAAATTAGTATAACCTCAACCCAATCTTATGAAACTTGTCTTGAACATTAGAATATGCACATTGAACTACTTCTGGAACCATTGCATGATATGAAAGGCTATTGAAACATAAACAATTTTCAATTGAACCTTGGGGGTCATAGATTCTCCCAAACTAATGAATAATTAAACCAAGGGGGTCATGGATTCTTTCATATGTATGAATGATTAGAACTTATGGGGTCGTGGATCCCCCCAAGTGATGATAAGTAAAATGGCATAATGATATTATATTGCAAGTGTAGTTGATATAATGATACCAATAGTGTATGCCTTAATGGATATTGTGGTTCAATAAATGGAAATATGTATATGTTTTAATTATGCTTAAAGGGGGTTGTGTAGTCAAGTCGTGAAGGTGTGAGTCCCAAAGGACTGATACCGGAAACCTACATTTGCGATGTGAGAGATTGGTCTTGATGACCGTGTGCTTGTGTCACACTTGATATGTATATTCTTCATGGATAGGCGAATGGTCATGGATTTCCCAGCCATTCATGACATCTTTGATTTGCGTGGACAATATGCACAAGGGCCCTTTTCGTAGGGGAGTCAAACCCATATAGCCCGTAGGTGTCTTATGATGGTAAAGCTACATAGTCCAGGATAATGTTTTAACTCTCATTCTAAGCCTTGCTCCCTACCCTGACATGTTATGTATTTATATGTATATGCATATACTTGTGTGCATTTGAATTTTAGATTATTGATCATGGCATTATTTTATCCCTATTCCCCGAGTTACATGCTAGTGCTCATCCCACTAACCATCTCTGAATATTGTATCTCCATGTGATGTAGGGCCTGAAGGCACTTCTATTTTTCCTATGCAGTGATAGATTTCTGAGTTATCGGTTGTCAGCTTTGAAGTGGTGAGCTTTCATTCCTCGGAAGGGTTATCATTTTAAAGTCATATTCCTTTTGTGTCATAGACTACCATTGATTTCATTTTGTCTATCGTCAGAAGCATATCCCAACCTAGATTGATGATGGTTTCATAAAGGCTTTGTGGATTACTGTGTACTTGAGATTAATTATTGAATTCTTAGACTTTTTTTGAGTCATACTTACTTATCTTGTGATATTTTTGAATTTCCGCTACTACACCTATATTGTGTTTTATTTGATTAGGCTAAGAGGGTGATCTCCGATCTTCGCTAGACTTGAGATGCCCATCACGGCCAGGCCCTGGTTTGGGTCATGACAAAGTTGGTATCAAAGCCTAGGTTCAGGGTCATTTGGTTGTCCACAAAGACGTGTCAAGTAGCGCGTCACATTTATAAGGGAGGGGCTACGAGGCACTTAAGAATGTTTCCCTTTCTTATTGTTCTATTTTCGAGCTATAGAGTCTAAGGTATTGGATCTTCTCTAGTTCTTATTTATTTGCTTTTCAGACCATGCCTCCCCAAAGATCTGATATTCATGGATACTCTTCTATCCCCCTAGAGGACAATGTTGATGGAACCCATCCCACTTACGGAGTTTGGACCTGATCCAGGGTTACTGCTTCTGATTAGCTTAATGGAATTCCATCGGTCTCTACTGATCCTTCTCCCACTGGTGACACTTCTGCTCAGTTACCTCCAGAAGATATCACTAATGTTGAGTTTCACCGTTCTATTCATTTGTTGACCCAATTGGTGACATCTCAGTCATGTTAGGCCACCAGGGTTGGCTAGTTCATGAGGCTGAATTCTCTGACCTTTAGGATCCTCAAGGGTTCATAGATGAGATAGAGAAGATTTTTCGTGGGATATATGATTTTGACCCGAGGGTGTGGAGTTCGTTGCATACCAGCTGAAGGATATGACGTACAAATTATATGAAGAGTGGGATCAGTCTAGGAATGATGATTCAGAGGTGGCATTATGGGATAACTTTTATAGTGCCTTCGTAGATTATTTATTTCCTTAGGAAAAAGGTTAAAGTTAAGGAGTTCGTGAATTTGATATAGGACAAGATGCCTGTGAAAGAGTATTCCTTGAAATTCCATTAGCTGTCTCGTTATGCCTAGGATTTTGTGTCTACAATGAGGGCTAGAATGAGAAAATTTTCATTTAGGTTATCTCGTGATTTGATTTTAGAAATCAAGGTCATCTTGTGTAACAAGGATATGGATATATCTAGACTTATGGAATATATACAACAAGTTGAAGATGAAAACAAACAAGTAGAGATAAATGAGAGGTGGTGTAAGAAGTTTTGGTATTCAGATAAGGGTGGAGGTCGGCAGTAGGGTGGTAGAGATAGTAGAAAATGGTCTAAGAAGAAATGGGGAAATTTGGATTCCTATTCGATGGCTAGCGCTCCCTATCCAAAGTCATCCGATAATCATCATTTTCAAAATAGTAATGGTCCTAGGGAAAAGGGTACCTAATATCAGGATAGTAGGGCTTAGTTGATCCATCTTATTATCTGTGTTATTTTTATGGATAGGTGCACCGTGTCTTTTTCATTGACAAAGTTAACTCAAAAGAACCTGAGGTTCTTTGGTTGGATGCTTGTGAGGGTAATTTTGAGAAGTTGAAGGATAAGTTGACTTCAGCTCTGGACTTGACCCTGCCCGAGGGTAGTGATGGATTCAAGGTTTATTATGATGTGTCCCGTGTGGAACTCGGTTGTGTGTTGATGCAACATAGAAAAGTGGTGGCCTATGCTTCCAGTAAGTTGAAAGTTCATGAGAAGAATTATCTGACTCATGACTTAGAGTTGTTGGTTGCGTTGTTCACATTGAAGATTTGGAGATATTACTTGTATGGAGTTTATGTTGATATTTATTTTGATCATAAGAGCCTATGGTATATGTTTGCCCAGAAGAAGCAGAATCTCAGGCAAAGAAGATGGCTTGAGTTGCTCAAGCACTACGATATGCGTCTCCATTATCATCCAGGTAAAGCTAATATGGTTGTTGATGCTCTTAGCAGGTTATCTATGGGGAGTCTATATTATGTGGGTAAAGAGAAACGTGGATTGGTAAAGGATATTCACCATTTGACTAATTTTGGAATTTGTCTCTTGGACTCTGAGGTTGGTGGTGTGATTGTGCAAGAGGTGGTGAAGTCATTTTTTGGTGCTGAGGTAAAAGAGAAGCAGACTTTGGATCCTGTTTTGATGTAGATCAAGGGTGATGTGGGCCAACCAAAAGTTATGGCTTTAGAGATTGGTGATGATGGTATCTTAAGGTACCAAGGGAGGTTGTGTGTTCCCAATATGGATGGGTTGCGAGGAAGAAGTTTTGCCAAAGCTCATGAGTCGTGGTATACGATTCATCCTGGTTCGAGCAAGATATTTCACTACTTGAAGGAGATTTATTGGTGGTAATATAAAATGAGATATGGCCAATTTTATGGCTAAGTTATGATGTGTCCACAAGTGAAAGTTGAACACTTGAGACCTAGTGGGTTATCTCAAAAGATTGAGTTACCCGTGTGGAAGTGGGAAGTAATTATATGGATTTCTTTTACAAGTCTTCCATAGTCTCATAGTCAATTTGATTCCATTTGGGTCATCATGGATAGGATGACTAAGTCTACTCATTTTTTGCTGGTAAGGACTAATTATTAGGCTGATGATTATGCCAAGCTTTTCATTTAGGAGATCGTGAAATTGCATGGTGCTCTATTTTCCATCATATCTGATCATGGTACTCAATTCTCATCTCATTTTTGGCATTCATTTCAGAGAGGTTCAGGTACTAATGTAAACCACAGTATCGCTTTCCACCGGCAGATGACTAGATAAGTGGAAAGGACTATTTAGACATTGAAAGATATGCGTTTGGATTGTGTGATTGACTTTGGTGGTATTTGGGTGGATTGTTTGCCTCTCATCCAATTTTCTTATAACAACATCTATCACTCTAGTATTAGTATGGCTCTGTTTAAGGCTTTGTATGGAAGGAGGTATAGATCTCCTATTGGGTGGTTCGAGGTTGGTGAGGCTGGATTGTTTAGTCCTGACTTTTTTCATCAAGCTATGGAGAAGGTAAAGGTTATTCAGGATAGGCTTAAGATCGCCCAAAGTCGCCAAAAGCCCTATGAAGATGTGAGCCAAAGAGATTTGGAATTCGATGTTGGTGATTGAGTGTTTTTGAAGGTGTCTCCCATGAATGAAGTAATGTGATTCGGAAAGAAGGGAAAGCTCCACCCCTATTATGTAGGTTCGTATTGGTTTTGAAGAGAGTGGGTAGTGTGGACTATGAATTGGATTTACCTTCTAGTTTGGGTTCCATTCATCCGGTCTTCCATGTTTCGATGTTAAAGAAGTATGTAGGCGATCCTTCCATGATTATTCCTTTGGAAAATGTGGGTATTTCGAACTCCTTGTCTTATGAGGAAGTCCGAGTTGAGATCTTTGGTAGGCAATTCCTTTGTTTAATGACTAAGGATGTGGCTTTGGGTAAGGTTCTATGGAGAAACCAAAAGGTTAAGAAAGCTACTTTGGAAGTCGAAGAGGATATGAAGGCTAAGTACCCATTCTTATTCCCTGTTCCGGATAATAATGCTTAAGGTATGAGTTTCATTTTTGTCTTATTACTTTTCGAGTTTTTTCATTTGATTCTAGTGTATTCTTGTTATTTCTTATGCCACAAATATCCCAGCTCATCATTCGGGGATGAATAATCCTAAGGGGGGATAATGTAATACCCTTAAAATTTTGTCCATTTTATTTTCAACCTTCCCATATTTGAAACATTAATTTTTATCTAAAATATGCTTAGGGATGTTAAGAGGGTAATCTGGGTCAATTTTGGATTTTCGGAAGAGGTTCGAGGTTATTTTGAGTTTTGAGGCAGTGAGTCTTTGCATTTTTTGCGTACCATGGAGGTTATCCTCCGCGATAGACAGTGTGTCACGGAGGACAATCTCTGTGATAAGCAGTGTGACACAGAGGTTAGCCTCCATAATAAGGTCTGTGCCACGTCTCTATGTTGTTTTATTTCCTTTAGGATGAGGGTTAATGAGGTCTTTTCCCCTATGAATGACCTTTAAACATTATATGAACCTATTACCATCAGTTTTCATGAAACACAAAGCTATCATTTCACTCTCAAACTCAAAACCCCAAGAAAGTGTAAGGATTTTATGTACATTCATCCTCTGGTCCCAAAATCTGAATTACTTTCCAATTCTCGTGTATCTAAGGCATTTTATTCTTAAATAAGGCTTATTTTCTTAAAAACATGTATTTAAATTGTTATTCATTTGATTTAAATTATGATTCTCAATGTGGGTTGAGGGCCTTTGAGCATAATTGATTAATTGCTTTTCCCATAACTTATATGATCTATTCATAGTTTTGAGCATAATTGATTAACTGCTTTTCCCATAACTTATATGATCTATTCATAGTTTGAATTGATGTTTTTGAACTAATTGGGGCGCATGGGGATGGCTAATTGGAATGGGTCATGGATTCCCCTAAATTGATGATTTTGATATTGAAGTTGGTATAACTTAAACCCAATCTTGTGAAACTTGTTTTAAAAATGAGAATATGCATATTGAACTGCTTTTGTATCCATTGCATGATATGAAAGGCGATTGAAAAATAAATTGGTTTTTATTGTACCTTGGGGTCGTGGATTCCCCTAAACTAATGAATAGTTAAACCAATGGGTCATGGTTTTCCCCATGTGTATGAGTGATTGAAACTTGTGGAGTCATGGATTCCCCCAAGTGATGATAATTGAAAAGGCATAATGATATTATCTTGCAAGTGTAGTTGGTATGGAGATACCAACAGTGTATACCTTAATGGATAATATGGTTCAATGAATTGGAATGTGTGCATATTTTAATAAGGGGGTCATGGAGCTATGCCGTGAAGGTATGAGTCCCAAAGGACTGATACTGGAAACCTACGTGTGCCGACGTGAGGGATTGGTCTTGATGATCGTGTTCTTGTGTCACACTTGATATGTATATTAGTCATGGATAGGGGAAGGGCCGTGCATTCCTTGGCCTTTCATGACATCTCCAGTTCATGTGGCCAACATGCTCTGGGCCCTTTTGGTGGAGGGAGTCGGATCCTTATAGCCCGTGGGTATCTTGTGACAGTAAAGCTACATAGTCTAGGATAATGATTTAACTCTCAAGCTAATGCTTATTCCCTACCTTGACATGTTCTATATTTATATGTATATGTATATTTTGTATGAATTCGGATTTTTGTCTGATTTTGGATTATTGATCATGACATTATTTTATCACTATTCCCTGAGTCACATGCTAGCGCTCATCCCACTAACCATTTTTGGACGTTGTATTCCCATGTGATACGGGGTTCAAAGGCACTTCTGCCTTTCATATGCAGTGATAGATTTCTGAGTTGTCGGCTGTCAGCTTTGAAGTGGTGAGCATTCATTCTTCGGAAGGGTTGTAATTTTTAAAGCCATGTTCCTTTTGTGTCAATGACTACCGTTTGATTTATTTTTGGCTATCGTCAGGGTTATGTTCCGACCTAGATTGATGATGGTTTCATTGAGGCTTTGTGGATTACTCTAAAATTGGATTGGTTGTTGAATTCTCAGACTTCTTTTGAGTCATACTTATTTATGTTGTGATGATGTTGGGTGTATTTACGCATTCTAGCATTACTATTCTAGCCTTTTTAACTTTTCTTTAAGGATGATTCTATGCTATATGGGTAGATGATGAGATAAATGTGTTAAAACATGTGTTTATATGGTTCAAGGTGAATCCCAAGCAAGTTTTTACTAGAAAGGGTCAATTAAAGTTCAATAGAGAAAACTAGTCTTCCTAGCTTGAGCTAGTTGCTTTTCTAGTCTATCTTGTTGGATTATATTGTGTTTTGTGTTCCTTATGGTTTTAAATGTGTTCTTATATGTGGAACAAGTTTTCAGGAGTTTACAAAGTACAAGTGAGTCAAGGAAAGAGTGGAAACTTGAAGTGAAAGATCATGGAATTCAACCTAGTCTAAGCTCTTGTTTTTGATTCATCGTAATAGATATAGTGTTGTTTGTGCCTCTAATTCCTGTGGTGTATTCTTGTAGGATCCTTTGTGAGCTTAATATGATGACATATGGATGATATAAAGGATGTAAAATCAATGGAAAGACACATAAGACAAAGAATAGAAGAAAAAAGCACCAACACTTAACCAAAATTCTGAGGACAACTTCCAGAGAGTGCATGCAATTAGCATGCATCGCATGCTCTATTCCAGGGGGATAAAGGGTGTAGGGGTGGCAATTTCCGCCCATATTTGTGAAAAGTGTCCATTTAACCCATATTTAGTGAATTGGATCACTCATATTTCAAATGGGTAAATATGGACTTCAACTCATTTTAAAAGCTCATATAAATATGGACAAAATGGGTACCCATTTAAATATAGAGATCATCCACCTATGCTTAAAGTTTCAATTTTTTTTCTTTTCTAGTTTCTTTTCTTCTTCTTTTTTTTCTTACTTTTTTCCCTTTAATTTACTTTTTTTTTACTCATTCCTTATAATTTCTTTTTTTCTTTCTCATTTTTTCATCTATTTTTTTATTTTTTTATTTCTTTTTTCTTTGTATTCTTTTTTTTTCGCTTTCCCCTTTCTCATTCTTATTTCATCATTCGTATTCGCTTGAGACCTACATGGGTTAATAAATATAAGCTTCTAATTATCCCTAATTCATAACATCTCTTATCAATTAAATATAATCCATAGTCTCACTCCTTTATTATTATTTTTTTCTATCTTTTATTTCTCTTTTTTTTTTCTTTCTTTTTTCCTTTAATTTACTATTTTTTCTTTCCTTTTTCCTTTAATTTACTATTTTTTTCTTTCTTTTTTCCTTTAATTTACTTTTTTTTCTTTTTCATTTTTTCCACTTATTTTTTACTCGTTTCTTGCACTTTTTTTCTTTCTTCTTTTTCATCATTTTTTTCTTTTTCAATTTTATTACTTTGCATTCTTTTTTTTTTGTATTTTCGTTTTCCCCTTTTTCATTCTTTGTTCGTCATTTTTGTCATTTTTCTTATTTTTTTATATTCTTGTCCTCATCTTTTTTTTTGTCATTGCATTTTAGATTTTTTTACTTTAAATTTATTTGTATCATACTATATATTTCAAATAAATTTATTATTTGTATTTGAATAATTTAGTTGTCAATGTGTGCAATTTATCATTTGTATTTGAATAGTTTAGTTGTCAATATGTGCAATCTATCATTTGTATTTATATACAAATAAGTATATGAATTAAAATTAACATTGGTTGTGGTGCAGTGGATGGAGCTGCTCCTCCCTTAACCAAAGGTCGGGGGTACGACCCTAATTATGGAGAAAACTTTGTTGAGAGCGCTGCCACCTTAATGGGCCCTGCAACGCCTGATCCAAATTAGTCGGGGCTCCAATACAGGCACCGAACACCGAATGAAAAATAAAAAAAAAGTATATGAATTAATTGTATTTTCTTGAGACTAAAATATATATGACTGAGGATCCACATAGCCCTCGAATTATAAATGTTGGGCGGATATAAATCAATATGCACTTAGGGTATTTTCGTTATCATAAAAAAAAGAAGGAAATAAAAAATAGAAAAAAAAAAGTAGAAAGACAGGTAGAAGTTAGAGATAGAAGAGAGAAAAAAGCGTAAAGAAAGAATTGAAGAAAAAATACAAAAAAAAAAAATTAAAAAGAAAAAATAATGAAAAAGGAGAAAAGGAAAAAGAAAAAAGATGATTGTGAAAACAAATATACTGAGTGGTTACGATATTTTAGTCATCATCCATAATTTATACTCGACTTAACCATGTTCTTTGAAAATAAATAAAATATAAAACATAAAATACAACCAAAAAAGAAAAAAATGAGAAAGAAGTAAAAACAAAAAAAGAAAAAAAGAGACTAAAAAGGAAAAGGAAAAAAAAAACAAAAAACAAAAAAGAAAGAGAAACAATGGGTAGAGGGTAGAGACAGAAGAGAGAAAAAAAGAAATGACAAAAAAATGAAAAAACAAACAAACTAAAGGCTACATATAAAAGAGAGACAAAAAAAACTAAAAAGAAAAAGAAATGAAAAAAAAAGTCAAGGTATGATATAGAAGTTTTAAGTTTTTGACTTGGGAGTTAAAGTGGGTTGAAACCATTTTTACCCAATCCATATTTACCCATATTTATATGGGCGGATTGCAATCCAAACCATTTTTGCTCGATCCATATTCAACCCATCCAAATTCAATCCAATCCGCCCGTTTGCCACCCCTAAAAGGGTGCGATGCATGCCCCATTCCATAGAAATAGAGGGTGCGATACACACTCCACTCCACACCTAGGCGTTTGATGCTAATTCGACTCCTAGACAAACTTGGCTTACCCTTATGTTATATATACATGTTGTATCACATTTTTACATACTTTTGGATATCTTGGACTAGTTGTGGGGCTGATCACACTTATTTTAGGGTTTATATCTCTTTACTGTAGTTTCTTTCATGGTTTGTATCTTCAATCCAAGGGATTGAATGATGAATATGTCCATTAAAGGCTAAAACTCCTTTTCGTAGGTTAAGGCCAAGATTATGACTACTTTCATTTTGAATTAAGTTTGTTGATTTGTTTATTATTATTGGTTGTTTGTTTGTTCTTCTTTTAACTATTTTAAGGATTAGCTACCCTTAGAATACATCAATTGTCAACCTTGTGTTCTCAGGAGTGGGAATAAGGAGATAGAACAAGGTAATAAGCAAAATATGGTTCTCGTTTCTTTACTAAATAAGAGATTTGAATTATCATATAGGATAGGGATGTACTTAGATTCCTTAATTGATTCACACGTAGAATGGTATCTTTAAGTCACTTAATTGGATTATTATATCTCCGCTCAACGATGTAGGTGTAAGGTCCAACTTAGTTAAAGGATTAGAAGTTGGAAAACCATAATCATGCGATTAACCTACAAATCAACAACCACAATAAACAATCTAACAAATAATTTTCAATAACGTAGTATAATTGGTCTTAAGCCTTAACCCTGGGCTTCTATCCATAGATTGTCCTAAGCCATTACTTTTCTGCATTAGTTTAGTTTGCTTTTAGTTTACAATTCTTAAACCTCCTTATTCACTTTTTCTCAATTGTTGAACTAGAATTTGATAGGCGGCAAACGCAAGTCCTTGTGAGATTGATACTTGGGCTTTCTTAAAGCCACTTTACTACTTGATAAGACCATGTATACTTGCATATGCGCTTGGGTGTTTTCATGTGATATATTTAAATTTTTGCTGCTACACTTATTCGTGTTCCGTTTGACTATGATAAAATGGTGGTCTCCAGTCCTCGTTAGACTTGGGATACTCATTACGGTTAGGTTCTGGTTCGGGTCATGACAAATATTATTAGAATATCTTTATCCATAGAAAGGCCACATGATTTCCGAATGTGTTGAGTTAGTGACCTCAGGCAAATGCATTCTCGACTTGCTTCATGAATGACTATTATCTCTACATGATTTAAGATATAGTAACCATGATTTGTTTCATTGAATGCCATGATATAATTGTATCACAACTATAAATAAATAATCTGTCTGAGACCGACCTTTATGTGGGTCAGACAAATATCCTGCATTAAAGGTAGGAGGAACATCAACAACAATAGTGAAAAAGAAGTTTCTAAAAATTAATTATTGGCCGGTATTTGAGTTCATCAACAAGGTCCTGTTGCTAAGGTCTGAAAAGGAATAATTGCCTCAAGTGTTGACCTATTCTTGGTCAAATGTTCGAGCAAGTTTGAATTGGTAAGTCTTCTTGGTTTAATGATAGAGCACATGTATAAAGTGATTTTTTAAAAGGAAGGCAAACATGGAATACCATATGGATATCTCTTGAACAAGGTGTTTGAACATTATGGTGTGATTGGAACTAAGGGAATACTTGGAACAACTAAGCAAATGTTTAGTCTGACAACTCTTATGGAGAATGAATGCATAGAGGGCAAAGCTAGATCTGTGTCTCAATTATCTGAGTTACTAATTGTTTAAGAAAAGTTAGGAAAGGAAATGGAGGAGTTAAGGATCAAGTTGGGTGCTAAAAATATTGAAATAGTGCACCTGAAGTTACAGAATCAGAAGTTGTCTTCTGAGGGACCAGATGCCATTGATGAACTTATAGATAAAAATGATAAACTCTAGGTAAAATTGCCAGAACTAATTAGTGAAGTTCAAGGATTGAATGCTGAAGTGAACGTCCTCACCAAACAATTATTGGATGCCCACATTGCTGAAAATGAAAGAATGGAGATGTTGCTTAAGTCCTTTTCCCCCAAACCTCCCTCTACCTAAGCCATGTATCCCTTTTCTCTCCTCAACCCTGTGTCAATTTCTTGTCTTGATTCTGTTATTGGCCTTTAAAGACAGTTGTTTTATGTTGATTATTTTAGCTTGTTGTACTAGTGCTAACTTTTATGAATAAATGAATTCTGTTTTGTGCTTCATTTGTCTACTTTATTTTAAAGTTGTTCTTCATGTTAGTGTTGCCCAGTGGACATGATTTAACTAACCTATACTTATCTTTACTCTTAGTTTACTGTTAATCATTTTCAATGATACCAAAAGAGGGAATACTGACTTTATGTGTAAGGAACAGGTGTGTGTGTGTGTACTTATGTGGTGCATGCTGATAGAAGAAAGTGAGGTAAGGCACAGTGACAGGGGAAAGTAAATGTGCTCACAGTTTTTGCTGTAAATGACAATAAGGGACCAGGTCTCTATGTTTCATAATGGTAGAAGCATGATGATAGGTGTAACATTCATCTTCAGTAGTGTAATCACACTAATTGAATGTGATGGATGTGTATTACGCTTAAAGCTTTGTGGTTGGTTTATGTAAGTCCCCGTAAGATCCTAGGTTTGTTTCAGCTTATTCTTACATGTAGAAAGGGCTCCAAGACTTAGAATATTTTACTAAGTGTTAGTACTTAGTCATTTCTAAAGCCCTCAAGCTTTGATGAATTTATTTTTGACCTTTCCGACATTGAAAAGTTGGTTTTTAAGTTGATTCATGATCGGGGAAGTCAATAGTACATCTCGAGTGAGTTTTAGAATTTTTGGACAAGCGTAAGGGCATGTTTGAAACTCCAAAACATAGGCTCAGGGATATTAGCCCACGGTGCCCTACCTAGTTCGGTGCTAGAGGGAGACCGCGATGGAGCCCGCAGCGCTCCAGAGCCTGTAGTGCCCTGGCCAATCCGGTTCATGTATTTTCTGTAGTTTTATTTTGCATTTTTAAGGGCAAATAGGTCATTTTCTCTTCACCCAATAGGTCCATAACACAGGATTAAAGCCCCAAATAACATAATCACTCATTTTTTTCACAAATCCTCTCAAGCACAAAATCCTAGGTTCATTAAATTCAAGTTTAAGCTTCAAGAAATCGCCAACACCACTCATAAATTCAACAACCAAGGTATGTTAGATGTTCATCCTTGGGTTCCTTCCACCCTTGGAGTTCAAGAATCCTTTTCGAGAACTTAAATTATGATTTACATTCTTAAATTGAATTATGTTCATGTATGTGTTGCTATATGGGTTTCAAACTAAGAAGATTATGAATTTCATGTAAACAAACTAGCATGTATATTGATTTATGCACTTCTTATGTCATAACCCATGCATTGTGAGTTGAATGTTGTAGTCATGATATCCACATGTTATTCTTTCTTATGTACAAGAATCATGCTCCTTAAGTGTTTGACAAAATATCTATGTGAACGAATTGTGGATAATGTCCTAATTATAATGCTTTTAAGGCTATGATGTGGTTCCATTATTTATGATATTGAGTCCTGGGGGTATTGTATACCCGAAATTAGCTGCTTACTTAGTTTCTAGTTGTAGAAGAATGATCTCGTAGTATCCCGAACAATAGCATTCAATCAGTTAATAGAATCAGCTTGAGTTTAGTCAAGCTTAGTACAGTCTAGCAATCAGTATAGGTTTAGTTGAAAGTAGGATTCAGCACCGAGAGAACCCATAGATGGGGGAATTCCTGCTAGTATAGGGTTTGGCCCTTAGTAGCAGTCCCTGAGTTACAGAAATGCGTAGCCATCATAGGGTAAATTGTCTTTCCACCAGACTAGGGTTGACGTAACCATATACATCTCATGAGTCTTCCTTATAGATTAGGGTTGACCCACTCGTGGCACGGTGCTAACACCCTTTCAACTGGGGTTATAGGTTGGACACCAAATCAGTCTATAATCGGGGTATGTCGGTTAGATGATAACTCCTACAGTTATAATTTCAATATTTAGTACTCAGTATTCAGCAGTCAATATTCAGTGTTTAGCATTCAGTATAGAACTTAGTTCAATTCTACAATATCATGACTTACAATTATCAGTATTCAGTTACTAGAACTCAGTACTTCAGTTTTAGTCTAATTCAGACAGATGATATATGTTTGGTATTGTATGTTCAGTATATGTAGTAGTCTCAGTCTTATATATACTCTCATCCAGTTACTTTATGATATTTAGTTATTATTATTCATGCACATGAACACATGTGTATTAGCCTAACCTCACCTAGCGTACCAGTACATTCAAAGTACTGACGCATACACTTTTTGTGCTATGATGTTTCATATCATAGGTTTGGACATTTGGGTTCCTGACCGTACTTAGCCAGATCAATCGATCAGCCGTAGCTATAGTAGTGAGTCCTCATCTATCGAATACGTGATATTTATTTAGTCTTTGCATTATTTTAGTACTTCAGTTATTTTCATACAGTAGTTAGGGTTAGTTGAGGCCTGTCCCATCAACTGTTTTATTTTAGATATTTAGAGGCTTTCAGACACTTTCAGTTAGTAGTTATTCCACAGTTGTAATCAGTATTGATTTCCGTTTTTGAATCTTATGGCGTTTTCAGTTTTTCTTCCGCATATGCTTTATGATTATTATTTAGTGCTCACAGCAGGTACCAGGCATGGGTTAACTTGTGGTCCTTTAGGGTCGTAAGCATCGTGTGACGCCTAGGGTATAGTCTCGGGGCATTACAGTTTGCCATTATCAAAAAGAGGGAAAATTCTATATGTATTTTTTATGATGAGCAGATGACTATGAGGGACCAGGTCCCTTGATGTTGTGGCTACAGTACGCTGGCATGCATATCTTCATAATTTTATCCTCTTGTATAACAAATTGACAAGTGTTGCTCTATTTATTAAGATACCTGCTCCAATGATATTTCTGCCCTAATCATCACTCATCTATAAAAATGAAAAGATGTTTTTTCATCAAATAGTTTTTGCAATATTAAAAAAGTGTTGAAAAGAGAAAAAGGCAAAAACTCCATATTTGATATTGCTCAAGCTCTTTTGCCATATGTGCGTGCTAAATTAGAGAGTGTCTTGAGCGAGTCCTAATTTATAAATGAATTACTCATGTTATAAGAGTAATGAACTTTTCTCTTTGTTTAGTGAGAGCTTAGGTAGAGTTACATAAAGTGGATATTGGTTAGAGTTAATCAATATCAGGGTGTGTCCTTGGCAGAGTTGTCAAGATGAGCTTGTAATAGAGTTATTACAAGCGAAAGGAACCTAGATCAGGTTCATTGAAGTTTGTAATCAAAAGTTTGATTATAGTAGATTTTGGAGAGATTGTGAGGGCAAGCCGTGGTTTTTCCTTCCTTGAGAAGGGGGTTTCCACGTTAAAATCTTGTGTTTTTAATCTTCATGCACTATCTCTTTATTCCTGGTTGCTATACTATATTTTTGACCATGATTGACTTTGACGGACCTGATCCCTCACTTTGTGGTGCAACCCTTCGTGTTTCAACACTTAACTTTATTATTTGTGCAAGTAATCTCGCAAATGTCAAATTACGAGTTAATAATAAACACACATGTGATCATCTTGTAGATGCATCTATTAAAATCATATATTATTTAAATAGTTCATATGGAGGGTGAATGAACCCACAATATCACTCTGTATACGTCCATAAATACAGGGGATTCAATTCTCATTTTAATTGTTAATGGTCTAGTAATTAATTTTCCTTGAGAACATGCAATAAAATAGAATTCTTTACATAGAAGACTCTTCTAACTCCTCAAAGAATGTCAATATGAATTCTCAATTATTTTTGCGCATCATATTAGAATCAGGATGACGCAACCAGTCATGTCAGATAATAAAATTATTTGAATTAGTAAACTTTTGCTTTACTATGAAATGTTTTTCAATTGTGTTAATACTTGTGTGGTATAAATCGGAAGAAAGAGCGGGTAATTTTTCAAGTATATATTTATTACTTGATATTATCGTAGTAGATAAAGATATTCAATTTTTCATCAGATGTAGTCACTATATGATAGCCATTTGACAAATGTCTTTGAAACTTAATAAGTTTTTTTGAGACTTACTACAATATAATGTTTCATCAATTATAAAATTTGTTTCTCCGGTGAGTAATAAGTTAGTTTTTTTTGGAACCTTCAATTAGGCTTGTACTACAAGATATAGTATTAACATTGAATTTTTTTTTTGGTTTCCCATCTGGTGTTCGGTACCAGAATTGGAGCCCGACCAATTCCAATTCGTACCAAATAGGGCCCCATTCGGGGGGTAGCGCTCCCAATAGAGTTTTCTCCATGCCCAGGGTCGAACCCTCGACCTCTGATTAAGGGTGGAGCAGCCCCATCCACTGCACCACAACCTATATTGGTACATTGATTTCTTTCATTATCAAATAAGAGAAATATTTCTTATCTCTTAGAATAATACGTATTGTATCACTATCTATAAGGCATATATCATTGTAATTGATTTTAGATCCAATTGATGATTGAAAAATTTTCATATTCTTTATGAAAAAAAGCATACTATAAAAAATTTAAAAAATTAACGTAAGAAATTAATTAGAAATGTAGAAATTATAAATACATAATACTTTAATCAAACATATTTAGTTAGAACAATATGATTGTAAACAAAAAAAGGAAAACAATAACTTTTGTCATAAATTTATTCTTTAGTAAGGTGATCAATTCTTCAATCAACATCCTCATATAAATCTTCAGCTCTCAAATGAGTAATATTTGAGAGGCCCTTAAAGTCATCATCTTTGTAAGCAAGATTTGCCTCAATATTAATGTATGCATTTTATGGAGCTACTTCATCATCATCAACTCGAAAGGTCAAGTGCGCTTCCACATCATTTTCTTTCCTTTTAATGAAAGTTTGATAAAGTTTGACAAAATGATCAAGCATATGAGAAACATGTGCCCAATGACCTTTCATACCACATCAGTTACAAATATTAATTTTATCCTATGAAGGATTATTCTGAGAATATTTATTGCTTTCTTATTTATTTTCATCATTATGATGATAATTATTTCATCCTCTGTCACATCCACGACCATGTCCACGATTACGATTGCGATAATAATTTTACCTTATTTCAGATTGATAATGCCCTGCTACAATATTCACTTCAGGAAATGGAGCAGATCCAATGGGGCGAGCTTCATGATTTTTTATTAAAGAGCATTATTCTACTCATCCTCAAGTAGACATGTAATCAATTCAGAATATTTTTAAAAACCTTTTTCACGGTATTGCTGTTGTAGCAATACATTAGGAGCATGAAAGGTGAAAAAGTTTTCTAGTAAGTCCTCACCAGTGATGGTTTCTCCACATAATCTTTTGTAGAACCTACTTTATGAATAGCAGAATTATACTCAACTATGATTGTAAGATCTTAAAATCTAAGGTGTATTCAGTCATATTTAGCTTTCGATAATACTGTTAATTTTAGGTGGTGATATTGTTCTTTCAAGTTGATTCATAATTCAAGTGAATCTTTCACAGTTAAGTACTCAATTTTTAATCCTTCATAGAGGTGATGACTAAGAAAAACCATAGCTTTTGCGTTATCTTGATTTGATGTGTTATTTTCTTATTTAATACTATCCCTAAGACCTCTAGCATCAAGGTGAATTTTAGCATTAAGGACCCATGATAAATAATTATTTATGATACTGTCTAGTGCCACAAACTCAAGTTTCGATAAATCTGACTTTGTAAAACTATTATAAACAGATGGGAAAAATGTTCTATTACCACCTGGAACTATATGCGAAAAGGATGAGATACACCTAAACTTTAGGAGGGTCCTATTACCCCCTGAACCAATTAAAACCGAATTTTTGACAACCTTAGTACCTACATGGCACATACTTGGCACATACGTGGCACATACGTGTGCCTACATGGACCCTTCAGTGTGTTGAGCCACGTAGCCACTAAGGTTGTCAAAAATACGATTTTATTAGTCCAGGGGATAATAGGACCCACTTAAAGTTCGGGTTTGTCTCAGCCTTTTCGCGTATAGTTCAAGGTGGAAATAGAACATTTTTTCTAAAAAGATTAATAAGTTAGATATAATGATATTTTCTTAAACAAAATAACCATTTAAATAGAATCATATAATATTAATCGATTATTGTAACCCAGAAGTGTTATTTATGTAGCCCAAGAAAATTTAATTATTAAAATAATATAATATGTAATATCGAACTCAAGTACTTATATAAAATGTTAAAATGGAGTTCTACAATAATATTAATAATAATTATTTTAGTGCCAAGCTTAACATAAATAGTACAACTAGTATATGTCTTTTAAGTATCAGTTTGGAGTTAATGAACGACAGGACAAGAAACTTTAACCAATAGGTTAGAGGTTTTTTTTAACATGTGAAAAGGTATGAATAGTTGATTAAGTAATTTGATTGTCCTTACAGTTTCCAATAGCAATTATGTTTTATAAAATAATTCCTAGAACACAACTTTATGTGAAATAACTACCATATCAATTCAAATCGAGCTGCTAATTATTTTTTTTACAATTTTCTTACAAATATGCTTAATTTAAAATGTGTAATTGATCTGTAACAATACTTAGCTTAAGATAATTAGTTAGTTAAAAATTTTAAAAATTGACTTAAGGTGATAGTGAAAAAATATACCCAAAAGAGAGTTTCGTGATGATAATGTGTTGAAAATAAATGCACTATAATAAACTAAAATAAAGAGACCTATAGAGATGAGGCAATGACTTTACATTACCTTTTTGTTTACAATGTAGTATGCAATGCCTTTTATAAGAAAACTATGACTATGACTTGAGGTAGTGACATCACTATAGTAGTATGTGGGGCCCCTTGTCACGACCAAAAATTTAAAGGGTCATGATGACACTTGTCGCGGCGAACCTTGAAAAGTAAGCTTATTACCCTAATCAATACACAAAAGGGGGAAAAGACAATAATAACCCCAAGGTAAGGCTTTTATAACGAAATCGAACCGTACAAGTATAATAAATGTGGAAAGAAACATAACGATGCAACCAAAACTCTCAACACTAGGTGTCAACAGTATAAGAACGTATCTAGTACAACTCAAATCCAAAGAAATACATGAGATATTCAAATACAAGAGAAACTCTGTCTCTGAAATAAAAATAAAGATAGTCTATAGAGAAAGGTAGTAGAAGATATCCAAATGCCTGAAAATCATCAACTACCTTAAAAGCTCCAACAATCGCCCAAATCAAGCAACGTGAGGTGCACCCGAACCTGGATCTACACCAGAAGGGTACAGTAGGAGTGAGTACAGTCCATTTGTACTCAGTAGGTATCATAGGCTGACCGACCAAAGTAGAAAATAAAGTACATACAATACACCCTAAGGGCACGTCACCAGCAATCAGAAAATATCCCACAATGGTAACCCACACCGTTTGCACTAACAATTCTAATATATATATATATATATATATATATATATATATATATATATATAACAAATACAACAATTATAACACAAATATACATTATATCACATGCAAGTATAAACAGAGAAGAACATGTATATACAAGATGGTCAATTATAAGTAACAGGATATAGAGCAAGTAGACATATAACAAGTCAATATGGAAATCCAATCATAACATCAATCACAATAAAGAAAATTCAATGCATAATATGATAATGATGATGATGATGCACAAGGTTGGCACACAGCCTTGGGATTACCACATAGCCTTCAGATTGGCACACAACCTTAAGTAATATTTAGTATTTCCAGTGTTTTAAATATTTTTAGTAAATTCAGTATTTTCAGTGTTTCCAAAGCACTCACATAACATAAGAAACAAATCAAGTACACATACATGACAACAAGTAAATATAAATCAATAAAATAAACAAGTGAAATGATGCATTTGATGACATGAGAATGAAGATACAAGATTCACAGCCATTCAAAATAAGTATTTCCACAACTAATCCACATGATGTATTTCCACAACTGATCAATATGAATTATTTCCACAATCAACCACAATGTTTCAATTCCACAACCACGTGAGCCAATATCCACTCACTATTTCCACTTTCCATGAATTTTTCACATGATTCACATGTTCACAAAGTATGAATATATCACAATATGTCAAAGGTACCACAATAGGTATTTCTAACAGCGCAATACAATTATTCTTATGTATTCAAGTCTATCAATCATCACATAAGACCCTGAACGGTCACACGTATCACATGATCTCTCAGATTCAATAACTACATAACATTTAGGCCCCCCACAGGCACAATAATAGACAATCATATTTTATGATTAGTTCTCACCCTTATCATGCATTTTGGTATACAAATTGACTACCTTGCCTAGTCAGAAGAGTTAATCCATAACCTACCATGAAGGTCAAAATTGGTCTGCTAAACTTTGATCCAGCAACCTTAATTCTCACGAATGATTAAAAAATGAACTAAAATCAAGAAATATAGAATATATCCATTAAAATAAAGCCACAATATTCATATTTTCTACTTTTGGTTTGGGGTCAAAATGGATCCCCGAAATAGATTTTAGAAAGAGAATAGCAAAATCATAACTTTACTTAAAAAAAGGTGTTCCCCTTACCTTTAGAAACCTAGAGCTAAAAACTAAAGTAAAACCGAGTAAAAAAATGAGGTTTGAATCGAAAAAAAATTATTTTTAGTCTTTACTGGGTAAAACTTTTGGAATCGATCTTAAAATCAAGAATCAAAGATGTTTTGAAGATGAAATTGAGGAAAAACAAGTAATTATAGTATTAGGAACATTGCTCAAGTAAAAAGGAGTGAAATTTGAGAATAAATCAAGTAATAAGGTTTTGGGGGGGTTTTGAATAATGAATCAAGAATTAATGTAAGAAAAGGATGAAATCTCAACTTAAATTCATAAAAGAATTGAGAAACAAATGTTAATCTAGCTTTCCTAGCACCCACAAGGTTCACTTTTAAGCTCTCACAGTATTTTAGAGTTTATCTCTCAAGAGGTAAGGTGAAAAATGAACCAAAATCGGGCAAAAAAGGGTTATTTATACTCATATCAAGTTACCAGGTATATAAAGCATAAATCTCATGCCCCATATGCAATTTAAACTTTAAAGCATAAAACACATGCGCCAAATACATTTTATCCTTTGTGATCCAGGTTGCACCAGCAACCTGGTGCACCTGATTTTCTAAGTCCAAAACAAACTTCGATGGGGTGCCCGAGATTCATTTGGAATTCAATTTGCATAAATGAGCTATGTAACCCCACCAAATTTGATGTTTTAAATACGTTGGTAAAGTCGGATTTTAGAAAAGATGTCGTTTTCAAGGAGTTGACCCCCAAAATTCAAAATTATAATTTTTCAAATCAAGGGTCAAAATGAGATTTAAAAGTAGTAAAACCAGATCAAACATATTACCACCCTAAAATCGACATTTCGGATGCATTGGCAAAGTTAGATTTTCCATCCGAGGATGTTTAGACCAAAGGTGGGTCCCACAATAGTATTTCTAATCTTTCTAACCAACAGGTCAAAACAAGCTCGGGTGCATCGGGATCCGAACCAAAGGTCTACTTAGCCTAAAATCGATACACGGAGCTGTTGGCATAGTACGTTCAGCCATCCAGCACATGAATCAAAAGATAACCACATAGTTCTATAATAAGTTTTTTGAAGCCACCAAAAACGACAATATCACACAGAAGGCACCAAAATGCATCGAAAACCGTGCTAATAATTTTCATACTTCAAAAATACCACAATACAACTATGGAAAGGGATAAAATAATCATTTTACACAGAAATATATATTTCACATATTTCATCAAATTTTCAGGTCGTTACACTCCTTTTAATGACATCCACTAAAAAATAATTTAGTTTTTCATTTCAACAAATAACATCAGTTTTTTCATTGCATCAAAAGATACTTTAGCAAAGTATTTTTTTTTATAAAACAGGCATTAACTTTTGTACCAAGTAAATGTACCTGGTTTGCTTGAATCTGCTAAGTACTTTTGGTGCATACACATTATCATGTCAAGTGCAATAAGTCACGCATCCCTTTTTTAATTTGGCTAGCGAACTTTTTGTTAGTTCTAACACCACTTTCACATATTTGTATCAAAAGGAATTGCAAGGATCATACAATCAATAACATTGTATTTCACAGATTTTCACCATAATGTCACTTGTCAAGAAAAATTTCACCATGGTCTATGATATTTTTCATTCAAATAAGGAATTTATCTCATTCAAATATTTAATGTTAAGATGGTTATTCAATTTTTTCATTTATTCGATAATACTAATGTTAGAGCCAAATTAAAGACCTCAATCATATGCAAATTAATAATGATATGTGATTTATTCTAATAAATGCACTTGTAACACTTTATCGTTTCAAAGCATTCTCAAAAATATAAAAATCACATTTTTGATGGTGTTTTTTTCTTATTTCATTAGCTTCCACTATTTTAAGAATTTAATAAAAATAGTTTTCATAAAAAGTAGTATCATTTTATTCATGAAAAGTATTAGGTTAATTTTATTTTACCTTTCCTCTGCAACAAGTAGAAAAGTTTTTACCTTTCCTTCACTTGAGTTAAGAAAGTAGAAAATACTTTACCCTTCATCACTTTTCTTCCATCTCTTGAATAGACTAGTGATGTTGAGATGTTGTGATCTTCATTTTGATATCCGTAATTTTTCAAACTATAATGAAACATGAATATTCTTAAGATTAATGGTGTAATATATCACAAATTATAATAAATACAGATGAAATAATAAAATAAACAAAAAATAAAGAAAATAAGATAATCTTTTTCTTGGCTGAGACGCAGATATCTCACTTTCTTTTAGGAGATTCAAACTCACTACGGCATAATCTACACCGATCTAGCAGTATCAACTCTTGACTTGTCCCCTCTAGGATGCAACAATCCATCACGATGTACAACTCAAACAACTTCGACTTAGTTGAAGAGTCCAAAACTTCATCATAAAAACACCTTCCTTTAACATATAGTTACTCTCTTTGTACAGAAAATATAGTTAGAGACTTAGAATATTTTTCTTTGTCTCAACTCTCACTTTCACTAATATTTTACAATCTCTTTTCCTAACACTCACTCTTTTTTGTATAGTGAATATAGTTGGAGACATGACATATTTTCTTTTTCTTAGCTCTCTCTTTCACTACTACATATTTCCACACACTTAAAATATTTTCTTGTACTTGCAAAAATAATGGAAGACCACCTTTATATATAGGTGAAGTATTCATCCCTTTATTGAATAAGATGAATGGGGGATAGTAATGTGGGTAGATGAATAGTCTTAACGTTACATAAGTTACATGAAACTAATGATCATGAAGTAGCAATAACTAATGACCATGAGAGTTACAAGAACTGATGGTCATATGAGTTACAAGAATTAATGGTCATCTTTTACCACAATTTGTATTCACTAATATATGCACTTAATATATTATTTTAATAATAAAATGTATATACACAACACATGATTCTAAGGATTTAATCTCACAGTGGTACTAAAGATTAGGCAAAACAAGAACTAGAACTAGAATTCTTTACTCCTCTCTTATCCCAAGAAGCAAGTTCAAAACATTAGGATGATTGACTGGTCTGTTAGAAGTTATTAGTTTATGGAGCTATCTCAGCTATCTCGCGTAAGGAGACAGAATAGATTTGTAGTTGGAGTACTACACCATGTAAAGAATAGCATAAGAAAGCTATAATCAAGTAGACCTTCTGTTATCTCAATATTATTAACTAAGATCGGAAGATTCAACTAACGAAGAGAAAGCTATAAAAAGAGAATGAAAATTTTAAGTAGAAGGACTTGGCTATAGAAGAAGGCTTCTTTAATTGGATTGATTTTGGTTATTTTTGTATCTACTTTGGGTTGATTTCAAATGTACAATACTTCTCATATTTATTCTTGTCTAGGAAAGTTTCTAGATTTAGTTCTAGAAACAAAGTAGCTAGGCTAGACAATCCTACTATATTCTACAAGTTTCTAAACTTTTTCTAACTACAATACCAAAGAAGCTACACTATAATCCTAAATTCTTCCTACTGTCTATGATATTTATTTTTAAAAAAATTACTTTAGATATTTTTCACGTATTCAACGTTTGAAACAACCCAATGAATAAGAAATGAAGAATTATAAGAAAGCGTTATAGATAATTGAATACAGTTCAAAAATTAGCACCCTTTACATAAATCAACATTTTGGCCCCACAATCGGTTTAGCCGCTCATATATTAATTACAACAAAAGATAAGTCATCCTTTCAATAATTGAGTGGAAAAAAGCAGACAACTAAAAGATTCGATATTGCTTACAAAGTAATCTGAAAGGAAACTAATATTCTCTTGAAAACTTCGTTCTTTGTTAGAGTAAATAACCTTCAAAAGAACTAGATAATAATTCTAAAAATCCACATAAATTATAGTGTTTCCCCAACAAGTAAAAAAAATTAGAACTTTTAAAAACTTGCTGCTAAGGTCGCGGTCGCAAACCAACTGATGTGGTTGCATTAAGCAACGGATTGACAGCGCAAGCTTCATTGCTCAGATCGTGTCGCGACAAGTATGTGACATTGCATAAAACATTTGCAACATCACATCTATAGCTTTATGGTCACAATTTTCTCTGCATTGCTTGTTGATTTAGCTTTGCTTTGTTCCTTTTTGCGACATTGTTTGTTGTCGCAAACCACGAGATGTGGATGCATCAAACTCCATAACACCTATTAATTTTGCATGTGTTATGTCTCTTATTTGCATCGAGGAATGTGACCGCAAAATTTGAAATGTGATCGCATTTGTCTCTACATCGGCCTCTCTTTCTCTCTTTTTGCATTTTAGTTCCTTTTTGTATTGACTATTGTATGCACTTGATTTTTGTCCCAATTACTTTTAAATAGTATAATTTTGTAAAAATGAGAGTGAATCATGGTGAGTGCACTATTTTCTCAATCGAACATAACAAAACTCTACTATTAAAAAAGGGATAAGTTGGTAAATACCAACTTATCACTTATTCAGATAAAAGTATTAAAGTTGATACTAAACAAATAACCTATTTGGTAAAAAAATATTGATAAGTACTTTTTTCAGTTAAAATGATAGAAATATTCTTAAAGATATTGGCCAAAAAAAGATACATTAAAAAATAATTAAAGTAGTTAAAGGATGAAAACAAAAATAAAGTAGAGAGATAATTAGGAGCAGGTTGAGGTCGAGCCTCTATACGTAAGTGATTCTCAACACTTCTATTAAATATAGATCAGAAAGAAATTATAACATAGAAATATTTATTAGTGCGTAAAAGCCAAGCACCCTCTGTCATTAAAAATACGCACAATTGACTTTAAAAAAAATATAATATTATTTTACACTATCATATACAAAACTTTCCCACTTTGTGGGGATACACTTGATTTGTTGTTATTATATATTCAAACTTAAAATTATTTATGTAAAATAATATCAACAATTTAAAAATATGTAAAAATAAAAATAGCAGCATTCAAATCGAAAGGGGTTGAATAGTACATAGAACTGTAAATGTCAATTTTCTCTGCTAGTTTCAAAAATCTACACAAACAATTAGCATGCATCGCATGGTCCATTTCACTCCTGGCACCATGTGATATAGCATGCGGCGCATGCTCCAGTCTGGAGGGATAGAGCATGCGATGCATGCTCTGCTGCACGCACATGAAAATTTAAGCATTTTAATCCCGATTTATTAAGGCCAAAAGGGTCAATTTCCAACCCCTATATATACTCTTTAACACGAGATTTCTTATTATTTTCACCCTAATATACTAGTCTTCTCTCAATTTTCCTCAAGAACAACCATTAGGGTTCATAGTTCAAGGCTCAAAGCTCAAGAACTCCTCCGTCAGTTCTCTCCAAATCAAGAAACTAAGGTATGCAGATGTTCATTCTTGGGCTCCTTCCACCCAAGAAATTCAAGAATCCTTTTTCAAAATTATAAAGTTTATGTCTTTATGAAATTTCATGATTTATGTTTATGAAAGTTCATGATTATGTGTTGTTAAGTTTTAATTCATGATTTAAATACAAAGTTCGAAGCTTTGATCCTAGTATATGATAATTATATGATATTTCTGAAAAAGCCCCTTCAAGTTGCATGTTGATTGATGTGTTTATGATAATTAGGTGTAGAAATTGTGATATAACCCAAAGCATGCCCTCATATGTTTGACAAAATGCTTGTGTGAAGGAAATAGGGCTATTATAGCATGTTGACTAGAAACCCCCAGTTTGGTATAAGCCATGCCTGCCTAATGTTTGTTGAAAGACCACAGTAAATGAATTACAATATGTTGCATACAATCCCTATCCGTGTACATTCCTTGTTGAATAAATTGTTACATGTTAGCATGAAGTCCCTAACAATATACACTTGAATGCATGTTATGTGTTTATTGTAAGACCTTGTGGGATGAGTTAAGAAGTTGTAATGCATTCCCCATGTAAATAATTTTAGTATTTCCAAGTGATTGAAGAGATGTTTTATTAAGTCTATGGTGAATCTATTGTTATGACGTTGATGTTGGTAATAAATTCAAGGAGTTATGTCTTGTCAGTTTTCTTCTACCGAGTCCTGGGGGTACTTGAACTCAAAAAATATAGTTGTGTGTCTAGAGCCGAGTCAATCTTAAGATAATATCAGTCGTGCTATGATTAGTAGAATTCAGACAGTTACATAATGTAAAGAAATTCAATAATCTCAGTACTAGTGCAATTCAGTCTCAGTATCATTCTAATCCAACTCAGTATTCAGTTCTGATTCAAAAGTATTCAATAGTATCCAGTATTCAGTTCTGATTCAAAAGTATTCAGTAGTATCCAGTATTCAGTTAAGATTTCAGTGAAACATCAGTAAGCTAATAAGAATTTAGTAGCATTCAGTCAAATAGTAGGGCCCAAGTAGTATTCCGTCAGATAACAGAACGAAGCAAACTCAATCAAACCAGCCAAACAAGATGATTAGTGCTAGATTTAGCTCAGTCTAGAACAGTTTAAGAATTAGTTCAGTGTCTATTCAGTTGGGAGTAGGATTCAGCACCGATCGAAGACAAGGATGACGACCTCCCCATTATTTTAGGTAGGGTTGTAATAACAATCCTTGTGCTCCAGAACTGCATAGTTAATGCAGGATGAGGAGTCACCCGTTATATTAGGGTTGACTACCTCCCCGGAGTCAACCATTATATTTGGCTTGGCTCCAACCAGGTGTCACCTGTTATATTAGGAATGGCATCCTGGGTTCAGATAGAAGTGTCTTTACCTGTGGCACGGTACTGACACCCTTTCAACTAGGGTTACAGGTTGCACCCTATAGAAGCTAGAAGGGGCATGTCGGTTAGATGACTACTTCCCATAGTCTCGGTTTTAGATTTAGTCTCAGACGTAGAATTCAGTTGAGGAGTCACGCATTATACTAGGCTTGACTACCTCTTAGAGGTCACCCGTTATATAGGCTTGACCTCACATTTAGACGATCATATTCATTATCAATAGACTCAGAGATCACCCGTTATATAGGCTTGATCTCAGATTCAGTTTATCAAGTATCAAACATCATTACCAGTAAACTTAGAGATCACCCGTTATATAGGCTTGATCTCAAATATAATAAATTAGTATCAGTATCAGCAAGATTAGACATCAATCTCAAAAAACTCAGTTATTCAGTCTCTCAGTATTAGTAAACTCAGACGTCAGCACTAGTAGACTCAGTCATCAGTCAATCGTATTCAAAATTTAGTATTCAGTATTGCTGCGATTTCAGTTTTAGTTGTGCACTCATGCATACACCCTTATTCAGCATTCTCATGCTATTCATTTAAGTAAAGTTCATGCACAAGCCCTTGCATTTAGCCCTACCTCATATTATATACCAGTACACTCCCTCGTACTGATGTATTTGCGCTATAGTGTTTTACTTTACACCATAGGTTCAGAAGCACGAGCTCTAGAGTGCCCTTAGTAGTCTGGACCCTAGTCAACAGTAGTAGACATAGCAGTAAATCCTCTTCATTCAAGGATGATCCTTATTATATTATTGCATTAGACTCAGTTTATTTTCAGTAGATGGAGTTAGTTGGGGACATGTCCCATCAACTCCATAGTTCAGACTGTTAGAGACTTTTTCAGACAGATGTATTAGTATTTAGTTTTTAGTTTTGAGTATTTTTAAACCTTATGGAAAGTTTTTGCCAAATTTTTGCATTTATTATTGTAATACCCCGTACTTCTATCTAGCTTAAATCCGCCCCAAAGATGTCGAATACTTGTTTTAAAGATAAATCCACTTTTATACATGCGGTATTTAAAGATTTTCACTTTTTGTCATGTGAAAAATTCAATAAGCTTTCCATCGATATAAGATTCGCCTAAATCTGATAACTAGGTAAGAAGTTATGACTATTTCAAGTTTCAGTTGTAAAACACCGTCATCTCAGTCTGTGGTGCGTCGCGCCATAAGCCAAAATGACATTCGTCAATTTCTAGTAAGACTCTGCAATTTCACCACATCGCGGAGGGCTTCCAAATATCAATTATCAAAGTCCAGTGAAGCTCCACGATAGCCCCACGTTGCGACATCGTCCAATTTCCCAGTTGTCAAATTCTAGTGACACGGCGTGATAGCATCGCGTCGTGCCAGGGGTCCAGGTCGGGAATTTTTTCACAAATTAAAAGACGCGTACAAGATTAAATGGGTATTTTCCATGATTTTAGTTTAGCATTAAACACGAAATTTAACCCTACATGACCTAAGGATATCATTATTCACTCTATTTTCCCCCAAATTGAGTTACTCTCTCTCAAGCCAGGAACCCTAACTCTCAAATTCAAGGGCCAAATCACAAGAACTCTCCATCAATCCTTTAAGGTTTCCTTTCTAAGGCATGTTAAGTATTGATTCATGGGTCCCATTCTCCCATGAAGCTCAAGAATCCCCTTTTTAATTAAAAGATGGTGTATTTATGAATGTTCATGATTGTTTTGAATTGAAATTCATGTTCATGTTGTCTTGTTAGGTTTTGATCCATGTTAAAACTATGAGTTCCCAGAATTGATTCTAGTATGCAGTGATTTATATGATATTTACAATAAACCTTTCAATTTACAAGTTGATTGATATATACATATATATATATATATATATATATAATTATTAAATGTGTTGATGATGTTATAACCAAAGCATGCTCCTTAGGTGTTTGGTAAAATGCTTATGTGAATAACTTAGTGCCATTATAGCATGTTAACATGTAATCCCCATTCATGTACAAGTTAAAGCATGCCAAGTATTTGATGAAATATCTCAATGGATGAATTATGAGTATATAGCCATTGTTGAGTTTTTAAGCTTATGTCATGATTTACATATTATGCTATCGAGTCCTGGGGGTAATTAATACCCAAAAATTTAGTTGTGTGCCTAGAGCCAATGTTATGTTTTCATGATATCCTCAGTCAAGCCATGTTCAGTAGAATTCAGTCAGTTAAGTGACTTAGGAAAGCTCAGAAATTCAGTAATCTCAGTAGTATTCCGTCAGTCAACGGAACTTCATGAATCCAGTTTAGTCTAGTTCAGTTAATCATGTTCAGTGTTTATTTAGATGGGAGTAGGATTTAGCATCGAGTGAACCCAAGGATGGAAACACACACTGTCATATGAGGGTGTGATTCGTAGAAGTCATCTTTCCATTTCAGAACTATGTAGCCAGCATAGGTTGAGACATCAACACTGTGAGACGACGGTTGATGAGATGGATAAATACTGTCAGATGAGGGTCCCACCGTTCTCTTTTGGGGACACTGTCAAATGAGGGTCACCCACAGCTTGTCTTTACCAGTGGTGCGGTATTTACACCCTTCCAATCAGGGCAATCTATTGGACCTCAGCTCAGCTATTGTAGTGCATTTGAGGCATGTCAGTTAGATGACTACTTCCCACAGTCTCAGTATCAGTCTCAGTAAAAGAACTCAAATAGTTCTTTAGAATATCAGGACTGTTAGATACAGTCAACTCAGATACAGTATGGAACTCAGTTAGTTCCATTAGATTCAGGACTGTCAAATACAATCACTCATGTTATCATTTATATCAGTATTTAGATTCAGTTATCATATTATCACGATCTCAGTTATTATGTATTCATGCATGCATTCTCACATTCATGTTAGACAGTTAACTAGTATTGTTCATGCATATGAACCCTATGTATTCAGCCTACCTCACTTGCATACCAGTATATTTAATCGTACTGGCGCATTTGCGCTATGGTGTTTTACTTTACGCCATAGGTTCCTAGACACGAGCGCCAAATCAGTAGTAGAATTCTAGTTTGCATATTCAGTGTTAGCAGTGACTCCTCATCCTTCGAGGATATGATCATTATGTTATGTTATTATTTATTTCAGCTCAGTTGTGTTAGACGGCGTTAGTTGGAGACATATTCCTTCAACTCTTTATTCAAACAGTACTTAGAGGCTTTCAGATTTAATTCAGGGTTCAGTTATTTTCAGTTTTGTTTTGGTATTGATATACCACACTATTCAGACATTTTTATTTCATTTATGATTCAGTGTGAACCTTATTGCTTTTTAGCCTTTATTCTGCATTTTTAGGTTATATTATGCAGTGTACAGGTATAGATATTAATCATGGGTTAGCTTGTGGTCCTTCGAGGTCATTAGCACCATGTAGAGTTTCGGGTGCTATATTTGGAGTGTTACAATTATATTATATTATGCAGTGCTCAGGTACAGATATTAGAAGAGGGTTAGTTTATGGTCCTTCGGGATCATGAGCATCGTGTGGCATTTCGATTACTGAAAATTAGAGCGTTAGTATCTTAGGAAGTCTGAAAAGTTGTATGTAGTAGAGTTTTGTGCATGGGTGTATTGCGTGCCACATTTATGTATAGGAGGCTATAAGATATTTTAGGAATAGTTTCCCTTCCTTCAGTATTCATGTCGTGCAAATGAGTATGAGCTCCAGTAAAACCCTCAGTCTAATCGATTTCCTCCTTTCATTTACAGAACATGTCTTCCAGAAAAGCTAGTGAGAGAAGTAATGAAAATCAGCCAGCTCCTAAGCCCGTTCAGGCAGATCCCTTGGATGAGCATGTCTCTCATGTAGAGTTCAGAGCTGCCTTCACTGCCTTAGCCCATTTAGTAGTTGTTCAGAATAGTTTGCAGAATATTATCCTATCTAGGCTTTTGACTTACACTCAGCAAAATGAGGGAAGAGAGCGTAGGATGGATCATAGGGCTAGAACAAAAAACTCTACACCGAGATCAAGGGGCAGTAACCGGTCCCAGTCCCATCAGAGATCCTCAACACTATTTTCACTATCAGTCCAGGCACCAGTATCTAAGTCTAGGAATGTCAGTCAGGGAGGAGCACAAAGCTCTAGGTCACAAGATCATAGAAAATGTGTTCTCACTTATCCGCTTTGTGAGGAATGTGGTAAGAATCATAAGAGAGTGTGTAGAGTGGGCAATGATTTATGCTTTGGATGTGGTAACCTAGACCATAGACTGTGGGAGTGTAGGGTATTAGCTCAAAGGGGTAAGGTTTTGCATCAGCAGGGCGCCACATCCAGTACAACCAGTGGGAAATGCCCACCTAGACTTGATACACCTTAGTTTAAACAAGACCAAGAAATTTCTCCTGATGTAGTTACAGGCACGCATGAGTCTCTCATCTTTATATTTATGCCTATTTAGATCCCAAGGCTCCTAGTAATCTTTCTGCGAACCCTCATTAGTGTTGGACAGTTTCTTAGATAGGAAAGAGTGAGTGTTTCATGTTAAGAAGAGAGTGTTGCATGCTTATTTTACCCGAGGCTTAGTCATAAAGATAGGCTTGAAGTAGTGTATGCAAGAATTTAAGTTGGTTGATTTGAAATATATGTTTAGGATCTGATATTTTTAGGCTTAGATGAAAGTAGTATGGCTATCAGTGCCTAGTCAGACATTCTTTCAAGAGTCAGTTTAAACATTCATGCATTAAACATGCATTTTCAGTAGAAGAAGCTCAGCTTATTAGTAATTTTAGTCGTGCATTTATGAGTTAGTTATTCATGCATCAGATATGCATGTCAATTATGAGAATTCAGCATATCAGTAGCCTCAATCATGTATCCCATTCATCAGATATGCATGTTTAGTATAAGAACTCAGAATATCAGTAGTTCCTATTGTATAGATATGTTTCAGATATTCTCATCCCCTAAGTAAGTTCAGTCCATCCATATTCGAGGATGAATGTTTCCAAGTGGGAGATAATGTAAGACCTCGTAAATTTTTTGAGTCGTTAAGAGCTTCTAAAGCATGCAAAGAAAGGCTTAACACTTAGAAAATTTGACTAAGTGTTGGAACTTTCTTCATTTCATAAGTCTTCAAACTTTGATGAATTATTTTGCGACCTTCCTGACATCCGTTTTTCAATTTTCAAGTTGTGTTGCAATGGGGCAAGTCAATAGTACATTTTGGGTGAGTTTCAAAATTTTTAGAATCTTTTTAGAGTGTGTTTGGATTTTAAAATAGTGGCACCATGCGATTAGCATGCGTCGCATGGTCTATTTCACTCCTGGCACCATGCGATATAGCATGCGGTGCATGCTCCAGACTGGAGGGATAGAGCATGCAATGCATGCTCTGCTGCATGCACCTAAAAATTTCAGCATTTTAACCCCAATTTTTTAAGGGTAAAAGGATCAATTTCCAACCCTTATATATACTTTTTAACACGAGATTTCTTATTATTTTCACCCAAATATACTAGTCTTCTCTCAATTTTCCTCAAGAACAACCATTAGGGTTCATAGTCCAAGACTCAAAACTCAAGAACTCCTCCGTCAATTCTCTCCAAAGGTATGCAGATGTTCATTCTTGGGTTCCTTCCATCCAAGAAATTCAAGAATCCTTTTTCAAAATTATAAAGTTTATGTCTTTATGAAATTTCATGATTTATGTGTATGAAAGTTCATGATTATATGTTGTTAAGTTTTAATTCATGATTTAAATACAAAGTTCGAAGCTTTGATCCTAGTATATGATAATTATATGATATTTATGAAAAATCCCCTTCAAGTTGCATGTTGATTGATGTGTTTATGATAATTAGGTGTAAAAATTGTGATATAACCCAAAGCATGCCCCCCATATGTTTGATAAAATGCCTTTGTGAAGGAAATAGGGCTATTATAGCATGCTGACTAGAAACTCCCAATTTGGTATAAGCCATGTATGTCTAATGTTTGTTGAGAAACCATAGTAAATGAATTACAATATGTAGCATACAATCCTTATCCTTGTACATTCCTTGTTGAATAAATTTTTACATGTTAGCATGAAGTCCCCAACTATGTACACTTGAATACATGTTATGTGTTTATTGTAAGACCTTGTGGGATGAGTCATGAAGTATTGGAATGCATTCCCCATGTAAATACATTTTAGCATTTCTAAGTGCTTGAAGAGATGTTTTATTGAGTGTATGGTGAATCTATTGTTATGACGTTGATATTGGTAATGAATTCAAGGAGTCATGTCTTGTTAGTTTCTTTCTATCGAGTCCTGGGGGTACTTGTACCCAAAAAATATAGTTGTGTGCCTAGAGCCGAGTCAGTCTCAAGATAATCTCAGTCGTGCTATGATCAGTAGAATTCAGACAGTTACATAACATAAAGAAATTCAGTAAACTCAGTATTAATGCAATTCAGTCTCAGTATCAGTCTATTCCAACTCAGTATTTAGTTCCAATTCAATAGTATTCAGTAGTATCCAGTATTCAGTTCAGAATTCAGTGAAATATCAATAAGCTAACAAGAATTCAATAGCATTCAGTCAGATAGTAGTAACGAAACTAATAAACTCAATCAGACCAGCAAAACAAGATGATCAATGATAGATTCAGCTCAGTCTATAATTGTTTAAGAATCAATTTAGTGTCTATTCAGTTGGGAGTAGGATTCAGCATCGAGCGAGGGCAGGGATGATGTAACACCCCGATCATTCCTTAAGCCTAAATTCTTCTTTTAACCAAATAAGAAGACTTCCAAAGTGATTGATATTTAAAACATGTGGTATTTCTCTAATTTCTATTTTTTTCATATGGAGAATTGAATAAGCTTTCCATCGATACCAAATTTGCCTAAATTCGACACTGGGGTGAAGAGTTAGAGCCATTTTAGTGAGACAGTGTGCCACCTGGCACTTTAGCACATCGCGGAGACAGCCAAAATGGCAATTCTCATTTTCCAGTGAGCCTTCGCAATATTGGTGCATCGCGCCATGGATCAATATCAGAATTGTCAAATTTTAGTGCACCAACGAGATTCGATCGCGTCGTGGTACCCTTCCAGGTCACGACCAAGGTGGAAAATGCGACTTCACTGTGTCGCGCCACTGAGCAGTTTCCCAATTGTCAAAATCTAGTGAAGGTCCGCGATCATGGCGCGTTGCTGCAGGGACAAAAATCGAGCTCCAGTTCTAGAATTTGCTCAAGGTTATTTTGGTCTTTCCATCCGTCCTTACCCACTATATATATACAAATAGAAGAGAAAATCTTCATTTTCCTCTTCCATTCCATCTAAAAGCTAGGGTTTCTCTCCAAAATCCCATCCAATTCTTGTCTAAACATCTCAAAATTGAGCCGTAGTTTTCACAAATTAGTTCAAGATTCAAAACTTCCAAGTCAAGAACATGAAGAACCCTAACTCAAGAAGTGGGAAAAGAAGTTCCAATCAAGTTTCTTCATCTCAAAATCATAATCAAGGTCTGTGGGGATTGAACAAGAATATCCTTTCATTCTTGTGTCCTGAGAATTGATTTTTATTCTTGAAATTTCATGATTGTGCAAAGTGGGTTTATACCCAAATTACTTTATGGTTGAGTTATTAGAATTGAGCTATTCAAGATTGATATACATGACTATTTCATTGTTTTATTTCCTAAATTGAGAACTTATGCTGTGAATTGTATATTGCTATTATGAATTAGAATTGATGATTTTCAAGTGATAAATGATAAGAGTCATGATTTTACGCTTTTCTATGAGAAGTTGACTGTTGAATATATATATTGACGTTTGAGTTTAAGAGTCAAGAATGAATCTTGTGATGCTTTCTTGAAGTTTTGACATTTGATATGAGTTAATAAGCAAGTCCACTTGATGTTGAGAAAGATTGTTTTGAGTTGAGTCGAGTTAGGAATCCACAAATTGTTTATGATTTACTAATGAGATATATTTATGATTTTGGTCTCTATGATTGACCCTTGAGTTGATTAAGGTGGATTTCCTAATACGTTCTGAGCTTGAGTCTAAGAGTAGTATTTAGTACCGAGCGGGAAGTGTGGGTTCAGTGCATCCTACTTTTCCAGAACTACGTGCCACTGTAGGATAAAGATTAAGGGCCAAAGGCCAAGATAGTGATCACAAAAGTTAAGGTTTTACTCTGATGGCATGGATAGAACAGCTCTCCCCAATGTGGGCAAGACATTGGACTCCATGTAAGCTCACATGGTTTATGTCGGTTATAAGAAACTCCCAAGTCTATAAGATTTTATGTTTCTGGAGTCACTAAGTTACTCTAAGTCTTGAGTTGAAGAGTCTGAGTTGAGCATAATTATTTATAAGATTTGCAATGCTTGGATTACTATTAATGATTTACAAAGAATATATTTCAGCTAATTCAAGTGAAGAGAGTCATTATTGATAGCATGCATGATTTTCTTACATATTTATGATAATGTTTATAATGCTGCATACACCCCCACATATTCAGTACATTCTCAAGTACTGATTCTCATACTCTTCTGTGTTCTATATTTCCTCGTGATGTAGGTTTGGGTGCTCAGTCTTAGTAGCGACAATGATCTTTGAGTACCTTTATCTACATTTCTGCAGTTGGTGAGTCCTCATGGTTCGAGGACCTATGTCCCTGATTTTCCTTGTTAGTATATGGTTGTTTCTTTTCAGTTCAGTATGAGTCAGTTAGGGATCTGTCCCAATAGCTCCTCAGTCTTAAGTAGTAGAGGCTTTTTTCAAACTAAAGTACCATTATGTACAGAAATTTTAGTAGTTTGTTTGTACAGGACAGTATTTCTTCATAATTAAGTATGTTCAAGTTCATGACCTGATTATTCTTCCCTATTTTAGCATGATTAGCATTATAGTGAGTTCTGAAAGTGATGACAGGCTTAGAGGGTTAGCTTGAGGCCCCATGTGGCCTTAAGCACCGGTGACGTCTCGAGATAGGTTCTTGGGGCGTTACAGATGATGACCTCCCCATTATTTTAGGCAGGGTCGTAATAACAATTCTTATGCTCCACAACTACATAGCCAACGCAAGATGAGGAGTCACCCATTATATTAGGCTTGAATACCTCCCTGGAGTCACCCGTCATATTAGGCTTGACTACCTCCTCGGAGTCACCCATTATATTAGGCTTGGATCCAACCAGGTGTCACCCGTTATATTAGGAATGGCATCTTGTGTTCAGATATAAGTGTCTTTACCCATGGCATAGTATTGACACCCTTTCAACTGGGGTTACAGATTGGACCCTAAAGAAGCTAGAAGGGGCATGTCAGTTAGATGACTACTTCCCACAGTCTCGATTTCAGATTTAGTCTCAGACGTAAAATTCAGGTGAGGAGTCACCCATTATACTGGGCTTGACTATCTCTCAGAGGTTACCCGTTATATAGGTTTGACCTCAGATTCAGACAATCATATTCATTATCAGTAAACTCAGAGATCACCCGTTAGATAGGCTTGATCTCAGATTCAGTTTATCAAGTATTAGACATCATTACCAGTAAACTGAGAGGTCACCCATTATATAGGCTTGATCTCAGATATAATAAATTAGTATCAGTATCAGCAAGATTAGACATCAATCTCAATAGACTCATCTTATTCAGTCTCTCAGTATTAGTAAACTCAGACGTCAGTACTAGTAGACTCAGTCATCAGTAAATCAGTATTCAAAAACCAGTATTCAGAATTTAGTACTCAGTGTTGCTGTGATTTTAGTTTTAGTTGTTCACTCATGCATACACCCTCATTCAGTATTCTCATGCTATTCAGTTAAGTAATGTTCACGCATAAGCCCTTGCATTTAGCCTTACCTCATCTTGTATACCAATACATTCCCTCGTACTGACGCATTTGCGCTATGGTGTTTTACTTTACACCATAGATTCAGAAGCACGAGCTCCAAAGTACCCTTAGTAGTCCGGACCCCAGTCAGTAGCAGTAGACGTAGCAGTGAGTCCTCTTCATTCGAGGATGATCCTTATCTTATTATTGCATTAGACTCAGTTTATTTTCAGTAGATGGAGTTAGTTGGAGACATGTCCCATTAACTCCACAGTTCAGACAGTTAGAGGCTTGTTTAGACAGATGTATCAGTATTCAATTTTCAGTTTTGAGTATTTTAAACGTTTTGAACCTTATGGCAAGTTTTCGCCAGTTTTCCACATTTATTATATTATGTTATGTTATGCAGTACTCAGGTACAGATATCAGAAGAGGGTTAGCTTGTGGTCCTTTGGGATCATGAGTACCGTGTGGCATTTCGGTTACAGAAAATCAGGGCGTTACATATTATCACTTTATGATATTAATATTCGTAAAAAAGTCATCGATCATCTCATCAAGGTACATGACACATCTAATTATTTTTTTTATCATATTAATTTTACGCATGTGTGTTGCGCGTGTATCCCATCTCAATTAACTTTTAAAAACAACATTAATATTATTAAAAGTCAAAACTAACCCACTCTGAGGTCCAAAGACGACATTATATAGATAGGTACCTTTGTTCATCTCCTATTTCGTTTTCTTTTGAAGGTAAATAAAGAACTCTTTTTCTTTCACTAAAATAAATAAAAGCAAATACCTCATTTTAATGTTTTATTTTTTATTTGGAAGGTTTTAGAAAGGAAATATTTTTTCTTTAAGAATTTTAAATGGAGAATCTATCAGAGTCACCATTTTTAGATATCATATTTCCACCACCGTCAATATTGTGCAAAATTTCTTCTTCTCATGTGGTTATACAACAAAATTCTCTTGACTTAGGTTCTATCACTTCAAGCTAGTTGGTGTTACTACGTCATGATGCTAATATTTATAAAGAAGTCGTCGATCAACTCATCAACGTACATGGCACATTTAATTTATTTTTATTATATTAATTTTATTCAAGTGTGTCACACGTGTATTTCATCCAATCAAATTTTAAAAACAATATTAATATTATAAAACATATGTGGTTACATTATAAATAAAACGTGAAAGAGAAAATATGAGTGCAAAATGATCAATGATAATTCTACTAAGGGAAAAGGGTCAAAATACCCCTCCACTTTAGTTTGTTGGTCAAATTTATCCTTAGTCATATACTATTGGGTCAAATATACCCCTCCTATTAAGTAACTTAGCAAGAATATTCTTTTTTTAACAGTTGTTCAACATGGATGGTTAAATTCCAACGTGACATTACATTTAAATGAGGTGGATATCACGTGGCATGCCACTTTAGTACCAAATATTTATTCCTTCTAGTTTTTCTTTCATTTTCTCTTTATGCAATTAATAAATTCAACATCCAAATTCCAACCAAATTCACCTCTTATATCGCCGCTATCACTATCGCCACCAATGTGGTCTTATCCATTACCAAGCTAGATTTTGATTCCTCACCAGATCTATTATTATCAGCTCCTCCACCACCTCCACCGTCTCCACCATATGTGATAAACCGATTGAGCACCATACTTATCCTATACCATACTCCCCCCCCCCCCCCCCCCCCACCAAACCCCTACTTTCTATGCTACATATTAACATTCATTACTAGTTAAAACTATTTTGAACCCATTTACATAATTTCACTGATTTTAGTTATTATACATTTTATTCTCTCTATGTAAATGAATTGTTCTCTTGATGTTCTGAAGTTGAATGTTCTTGTTAAAGTTGGTAGCTCGAGTTTTGGTAAGTGGGTGTAGGTTTACTAGTGTTTTCTTAAAAATGAAAGGGTTAATGGTGAAAAGGTGTCATTTTGGGAGGAGTTTGCCAGTGTTAATACATTTTAGTTGGCCATTTTGGGACATCTTCTGCCATTGAAAACGATAAAGGGATTGTCAAACCTAGGTCTTGTTGAAGAAAGGAAAAAGACAAAAGAAAAAATATTTGGTGCTAAGATGACATGTCATGTGGCATCTATCTCACCCAAATGTAATGTCATGTTGAAATTTAATAGGTCATGTTGGACAACTATTTAAAAGAGGAATATTCTTATTAAGCTTTTTAACGAACGAGATATATTTAATCCAATAGCATAACTAAGGACAAATTTAACCAATAAAATAAAATATAGGGTCACCTAACTTTTTACCAAACTAAATATTTTACGTTATTTTTAGTGTTTATGTATATATATATAAACTATATTTATTTTTTTTCTTTTAATATTTTTGAAAAATAATCTAATAATATTAATAATTTTTAATCGTATTTTTAGGACTAGCTATTTAACTTTTTTACATTTTTATCAGTTCAAAACAATTAGCAAATATCTTTGTCATTATTTCTATTTATAATAATAATAATAATAATAATAATAATAATAATAATAATAATAATAGTAATAATAAATTCTAAACTACCCAAATCACCCCCACAATGCCACACTCCTAATTTCCCTCAACCACTTTCTTCATTATCTGATAAACTCCCTCATATACACCATTATAAGAAAAAAAGTCAATGTACAGAAAATGGCAGACATCAGAAAACAAAGAAACAAAAAAAAAACAGAGAGGAACAACAACAAAAGAAAAGAAAAATGGAGTACAAATAAAGAAGGGAAAGAGTTGAGATTCGAGTTTCAAGGCTTTCGTTCGAGTTTCTGGTGACACCATACTTATTTCTATGTTCGTTTTGCTTCATCACACAGATTCTTATTCCATTTTATACTATTTTGAATCGAAGTATGAAATTAAATGTTCAAGTAGTCCCAAGTTTTTTTTAGCACACACAGTTAATGGATTACTCAAATTTTTTGTTATTGCATGTTGTTTGCTTAAATTATTATGAATTAAAATACTATGTGAGACACTTTTTGGTTAAAATTTGAAGCAGAAACAAAAATAAACATAGCAACACATACTGATATATGCATGATTTCACTGGTAAGAGCATAAAATATGCAGTGCTTTGTCGCCACGTTCACACATTACATCTCACTGTGATACATATACATATATATAGACATGAAAAAGGGGTAGAAAATCAGTAAAATAAAATAGCAGTGAAATAAAAAAAGGAAGACGAGAGAGAGGTTGAAGAATTGAACGGAATAAAGAAAAAGCAGCCTTTCCAGTGAAGTCTTCATCGGAATCACCACATTGACCGACTACCAATATCTACCGTTATGTTTTCAATATTGTGATCCCTCACCGGAGTTCACAGTAGCTGAAAAATCCTAAGAAACCATTGCCGCCGGAAAACCCTTTAAAACCGATGACCTGCCATCGAAATCACCACCAAACGGCGTGCTTCCCCACTGACAGCCGTCAGTGCAGCCAGATCCGCCGCTGCCAAACCAAAATCTTCACCAGCCACAGCGCAACCACCCCTCTCCCTTTTTTCCATCGCCAGCGCTGTACCCCTCTTTCCTTTTTCGGTGCCCATTTCTTTCCCCATGCTTCCACTGTAATCGCGGTCAAACTAACAAAAATACCACCAGCAAAGCTCCTCTAAATTTGGCCGGAGTCTCCTCATTCTCTGGCTAAGATCCACCACCGCGACGACTCTCCACAGAATCCAACTCGTCGAAATTTCAATTACACGAGACGACCACCTTTTTGCTAAAAATCTGGCAAAAAACCACTGAATTAGTCATCAGGAAATATAAATACTCTGATCTTCTTTCTTTTTGTTCCATTTTTCATTTTGACTTGCTTATTTTCTTAATGATTTTATGTTCGAATTAAATTTTAAGGGTTTTGTACGTGAAGTTGTTTTGTTATTTGTAACTTGAGTTTTTATGTTAATTAAAAAAAATAGATTTAAGAAATCGTAATAAAATTAGCATATTAAGGGGTAGCTTTATGTATACTTCGTATTTTACTTTTGTTTATTTGTTTATATTTATTATTTTATTATTTTTATTTCATTGTCATTAATAAAATATAATAATTATTTATTGAGTTAATTGATCACTCAGAATAAAATTTATTTAAATATTATTAATATTAAATAGCATTTCAAATAGATGAATCATTATGAGTTTATAAGAAACTAATAACGCCTTTCAGGCTAGAAAAATTTTAGGCATGTTAAAATATTCGTCAATAAAAAACAAAGGGAAAAAATCAATCGTAAGATAGTGAATTCATAAAACAATGAGTTTGTTTCTTAATGTAATGACCCGAGACTACCCTCTAGTCCTCACATGGTGCTTGGAACCACAAGTGATCCCAAGCTAACCCATGAACTGGCATACTGTTAAGCAACTGAATTATAACATAATAAATAGCTGTTCTGCTGTGCGGAAAGATAATCATACTAAAAATCTAAAATAGATACAATACTGATAAAGTTTTATATTATGATAAATCTGAAGGATGAAACTGAAATTACATGACTGACTCTGACTGACATCTATGAAGCCTCTACTATACTGACTATAGATAGCCGAGATATGCCTCCAACTACCACTAATCAATACACATGAAAGTAAATGAACTGTACATGAACTAAAATTGTCTGGAGTTCTCGAAGTAGGAGAACTTATCATCTGCTGGCTGGAATCTACAACTGTTTAATCGTGATGTGCGAGCTATAATCGGTACCTACATTATGAAATACTGTAGCCACACAAACGTATATGTGGATCAGTACTTATGGAATGTACTGAGTATGCAGGGGTGAATGCAATAAGTAAAATTGATTTCATATGTAATTGTAAAACAGGCATGCTAACTGTAAGTAGACTTACCAATAAGCTGGAATAAACTGAAAACTGAAATATGTTAAAGCATGAGTGACAAACATTTTTCGATAAGATCGTGAATCTCTACACTTAGTTTCTGTAAAGTTTACTTTAATGATATAAATATAACTGAAGCTGGGATATGGTAGAACATGGATACTGTATGAATACTAAGTCTTTAACAATGTGATGGAGACTAGCATAAATAGAGGATCTGAATATACAATTACATTGAGCATAAATGCATAAACATACAAACTTATCTAATTAACTAAATGACTGATAGTTGAATACTAGTCATGTAAGCCTGAACTACACTTAGTCTGAATTACTGGACTAAAACTGTAGAGTATTATACATATGAGGTAAGGAATAACTGGGTAACATGAGATAATTGAGCATAAATTCATAAAAACTGTATTATCCGAGAATGCAAGACCAAGCATATAACATGATTTTAAAATAGTCTATAAATTAAGGTAATGAAATATTGATAACTGAATAGCTGATAAATGTACGCTATGGTCAAGCAAACCTAAAACTGAACTGAGTTTTGAACTAATTTCTAAACTTAATACTAAACTAGGACTGTAACTGAGACTGTAACTAAGACTGTAACTAAGACTGTACTGAGACTGTAATTGAGATTGTAATTAAGATTTTACAGAAGTTGAGTACTAAGATTTTATAATTGAGTAACTGATATCTGAGACTACAAATAACTGAATTACTGATAACTGAGTGACTATTTCTAACAGTCCTGATTCTGTAGAACTAAGCTGAGTTCTATACTGAGATTAAAACTGAAACTATGGGAGGTATTATCTAACCGACATGCCCAAATCTGAGCTAATTACGGTCCAACCTGTAACCCAGTTGGAAGGGTGTCAGTACCGTACCACGAGTACTAACACTGGCTTTGTGGATCTACTAAACTAGTATCCCGAAGGACTAAGGAGTAATCCTATACTGGTAGGAAACTTATGAGATATATGTCAACCCTAGACTGGCAAGAATACATCTCAAACCTACACCAGCATTGTAGTTTTGTAACTCAGGGATTGCTACTAAGAACAAACCCTCTACTGGCAGGGATGCCCCTATCCCTAGGTTCGCTTGGTGTTCAATCCTACTCTTAATTGAATTATACTGGAATACTAACTGGTGCATGCACTAATAACTGATAAGCTCAGGTCATGGTATTCAGAAAATAAAAGTGCATACGGAGTCTGAGGTAATTATTAACATTAAACTGATACTGGGACTGAAACTGGACTGTACTAGGCTTGACTAAACCCATATTGATTCTATTGACTGACTGAACTGGACTGAGTTTACTAAGTTTTGTTAACTGACTAAGTTCACTGAGTTCTATTAATTGACTGAGTACTGCTATTCTTGATCTTTTACTGGGACTATTCTATATCTACTGCAACTACGTAAACAACTAGATTTTGAGTAATAAATACCCCCAGGACTCAATAGCATAAATGATAAAACCTAGCAATTCTTGAAAGCATAGCCATAGTCAATTGTTCACAATTCATTCACTGAGATATTTTATCAAACACTTGGAGGTTATGGACTTATACATGGGCATTCTATCAAGCACATGGAGATTAATACTTTAACATAGGACAATTAGGCAAATACATGGGGATCATGATAAACACGGGAGCATAGCGTGATTACATAACTAAAATCATGAGTTGGGGAATTCACATGTAATTCGCTTGAAATAGGACATGGGTGTTTCATCAAAACATGTAAAGTTTATATCTTGAATGTAAGGATGTCTTAAACATGAGGGAACAATAGAGTTACATGGCAAAATTCATAACTTGGGATTCATCTTGAAATTAACTTAACATGATATGGGAATTTTATCAAACATGTGGAAGGTATGAATTTAAAATATGGGAATATTGCTAAACATCATGAATTTAGGATCTATCATGAAATTTACTTGAATAAAACATGAAAAATTCAAATTCATAACATGAGGAATTTAAAATCTTACATGGAATCAGACATGGGCTGAATTGAATTAAAAACATCATGAAAATAAGAAATTCAACCTTTCTTGAGCCAAAAAAATACCATAATAATGGAAAAATTTATTATTTAATTAAAAGAAAAGGATTTTTGGGCTCCATGGGTGAAAGAGGACCCATGGATGAACTCCCACGTACCTTAAAGCTTTAATCTTGAAGGAGAAACACAATCTTGAAAGCATTCTTAAATTAGGAAACATGAGTTCTTGCTTTTCTTGAATAAAAATTGATGAAGTTCATGGTGTTCTTGAGAGGGCTAGGGTTTTTCATTGAGAGAAAAAATGAATAATATAGTGTATAATGCTTTTGGGGGCTGAAATTTATGGGCGGATTTGGGTGACGGGAAGTGAACAAAGTGCCCTTGGATCCTTTAGAAACTAAATTAGCATGTGAAATAGTTCCGTAACACGCTGGCCGACGCGTCGCGTCGCTATCACGTCGGCTTGCTGCCTCACACGGAAAATATCATAACTTTTCGCTCGGATATTGGATTAAGGCAAAATTGGTATCGTTGGAAAGCTAATTCAATTATATACAATTTGGTGGGTCTTGAGATGAAAAATTCTGCATATACTAAAGTTATACACATTTAAAGTAGATCTTTGTAGAATTAAATACCAAACTTTGGACGAATCAAAGGCTCTAAGCTCAACTTTGTTCTAAGTGATTCTTATGAACATTTTTCACCTCAAAATCAAATCAAACATGAGGATAAAGATCATGAAACTTATACTTGCATGGGAATCATTTATATTATATATTATACGCGTAGGAACGACGGTTCAAAGACTAGCCCAAAAATGCGGGGTATTACACTTAACCTCTAAATAATTAAGATTTAACATATAAGTGAAAGTTAACGATGAAGTTAAAAAGTCTTGCTACAGACCATTTTTCATAATAAAATTAACATGCCATTTTAAAGTCGATCTAATAGGGAGTGGTAGATGTCAAACATATTAGAATCTTATTCAGAATTGGGGAAAATGAGAACGGTCCATAAATGCCTCAAAGGCATGAGAAGTATATCAAAACTTGTGGTAAGGCTGAAAAGTACTACTACTGGTAAGCCACGTATCAATACAATTTCAAATATATTCAAAAATAAATAAAAGTGGGGTGAAATTTACTTTTAAACTAACAAATTCTCTATATCCAAAAGATTATAGATTATACGCGTAGGAACGATGGTTCAAAGACTAGCCCAAAAATGCGGGTTATTATACTTAACCTCTAAATAATTAAGATTTAACATATAAGTGAAATTTAATGATGAAGTTGGAAAGCCTTGCTACAGACCATTTGTCATAATAAAATTAACGTGCCATTTTAATTTGTCATCTCTCGCACACCCATCAAAGTCTTCTGAGATACTTTATATTTGGAGATGTGGTAAACGCTCCCGAGCTTGAGATACCAGAGATGAGGCAACGCTCTTAGAAAGGATTCTTTAGTCACCCATTTTTAGGACGGGAAGGACCAACAGTGAGGCTAGAAAGTCCTGCTATCAGTAAAGTTGTCCTTGCCCGACTCAAGTTGTCTGCTCGTTTTACAGGAAGTCTAGATACCTAAATTTACTAGGTTAAACCTACCATAACTAAAACTTAGATATAGTTATCCCTATTAGAATCCACTCTATTTGAATCACGTGCATTTTTGACTTATTGGGGCTCGACACAAGGGTCGAGTCCGTCTAGGACACATGCCATCTTTCGAGACCATCATGTACATTTTATATGCTACTTATTGCATTATAGGAAATACCATATCGAATATTGACCGGCTTTTAAATGAATTAATTGATCTTTAAAAAAAGAAGTTCAATCAAAATTTAGTGGCTTATTTCAGAGAATATATAGTGTTTTTACATAGAACTCTTCTACCAAGTTAGAGTCATTTTTGTGTCGTTGTATCCATTTCTTTTGATTCAAAATTTCTTTTATAAATACCATAGAGTCCATTTTTGTTAAACACGGTTAAAATTTTATCAGACAATTCAGTCCACTATTTTGTTGTAATAATTTAATCATTTCTTATGTGTCTATCCCAAACATCATCAAAATATTATCTCTACTCTAGGATGTTTTAGAAGACTTTGATACTTCCTGTCTTGTTAGTTAAAATTTTTCCATGCTTATTTTGAAATCTAATTCCATTACACTCCGTTAAGTTCTTTCTAAAATTATTTTTGTCTTCGTTTTGGGATGTTTAAAATAGAATTCTCGTTTGCCATCATTATCCTATAGGAAAATATGAACTCATTCGAAAGGAGAGACAGGAGACCAAGGGATGATGAAGTACCTCGATTCATGGTGTTAGATAAAGCTCCACCACTGTTGCGGACTTGGTATGACAATATGACTGACTATAGAAAGGGAAAAGTGTATAAACACTTGAGATTTTTAAGGAGTTTTTCGAATGTTGAACCATGAAGAGATGTGATAGAAGCTTTGGTACATTTTTGGGATTTGTTGAATAAAGTATTCCGATTCTTCAAGTTTGAGCTCACTCCCACACGGGAGGAAATAGGATTATTTATGGGAAAAAGGAAAGAATCTTCACTAGGAGAACCTATGATTCCGAAGCATGTCACTAGCAAAAGGTTTTTTGAGTTGTTACACATAAAGGAGAAGAACATAGGGGGCTGGCTAGATAATGGATGGGTTCATCTAGAATTCTTGTACGAAAAATACGGTCAAAAAAATGGATTTGAGTTGTTTGGGTTGAAACTTAACAACGGAGGGTGCCGCTGTACCTAGGAAAAGCACAGTTACGATGCATTCATAGTACCTTTTTGGGGAATCATGGTATTTCCAATAAGAGGAGGAAATATCAGCACAAATCTAGCTACATTGATTACCGCTTTTGAGAAGAATCCTATGGTCACCCTCATGCCCATGGTTCTGGCAGACATTTATCGGGCCCTGATGAAGTGCAAAAATAGGGCAGATTATTTTGAAGGATGTAACATTTTGTTGTTGTTATAGATGCTCGAGAATATTTGTTATCATCCATTTATTGTAGATTTTCAAGTCAAACGAAATGATTATATCAAGGGTCGTAATGAGAGGATTAAGGACCAAAACTTTCCCAAAGGAATAGGAGCTTGGAAGAAGTATTTGAAGGGGTTAACTGCTGACAAGATAGTATGGAAGTATCATTGCTTCCCTTCAAAAGAGGTGATATATATGTCCACTTTCTAGACTTACATCGTCTTAATAGGTCTTCGAGGTGTTCAACCTTACATACCACTCAAATTCATGTGACAAATTGGTCGACATCAGCACCTACCGCCAGTTGAAAATATGGAAGAGTTTATTTATGAATTACTCTCTAACATCCCTCTAAGAAAGTGTGAGATACTTAAGATTTGGGGAGGATGTGTACTTTTAGGTTTCAAACACATGGTTGAAGATCACAACAAGGGCGAGGTAGACTATTGGTATCTTCCATGGTTTCATGATCAGCCTCCTCCTAAAGCCATGCCAGAAAGGTCAGCAAGAGAGCCAGTGGATCGAGAAGCAGAGATTGAGGTCAGGATTAAGCAGGCTTTACGCGAGGTAAAAGAAAACTATCTACCTACTCTGCATATCTTAAATACGGATCTGGAAAGGTCTAGAGAAGAATTGATTCATCATAAGGCAAGATTTAAGGCCAGATTTAGGTTAGTTAATAAGGAGATTAATAAAGAGCACTGTGTTACCATGCATGCCCTACAAGAAGACCTAGATATTGGCATTGGTTCTATGGAGCAGTAGTCGAGTGACTTCGAGAAAGAGAAGGCTTTACTGACAAGTACACAGTCGAAACTTTGAGCTCAGCTAAAGGATTTTATAGAATGAGAAAAAGAAATATCAAGGCGTTCACGACATTTTAAAAGGTATTTGAAGTTGAGATAAATCAGTAGACAACCGAATGATAGGTGCTTCACTATCAGATTGATAACCTTCATGAACAAAAAGGAGATCTAAAGCATATTGTCTTCACTACTTAATATTAGGTGTGAAAGTGTAATGAGAGTATGATTGAAGCTAGGGAGAAGTACTTCAGCTCAGTGAAACCCTGATTAATGTTTATGCTAAGTATCTTCACCGATATAACAAAAGTTTAGGTCATTAGGCACGTGCTCTCACTCCATATCTCCCAAAAGCATTGTCCAAAATCTACTCAAGTTTGAAGGAGGACTGAGTTTCAAGACATCTTTGGAAGGCATCTTGATGATAGTTTATTAAGTCCTTTAGGGTTTGTTTCTTAGAGTTAGTTTCTTTATAGGTATTTGTTTCTTGGTATTTCGTCAGTATTTTGAGTCTATTCTAGTTTTAGGTAATTCTAGATTTCTTTCATTAAAGCTTTGTTTTAAGAACATTTGGAAATGTATGGAAAAGGTTTGAATTTGTTTCAAGTTTTTAATTCTTTTTATTTTTAGAAAAACATTTACTATATTCATGAACTACATGATGTGATTCATGTCAAATATGATACTATGAAACCCTCGACGGGTTCGATCAAATTCTCTCAAATTTTTAAGTAATAATTAAAAAATGTTGACTTTAAATAGTGAGAGTTAAAGTTAATTCACCAAAAGCCGGGATGAAACAAGAGTGCTTTCCTAAGTTCATTTTAGAAATGAAAATCATTTAGGTGCATGACATGTAAGCTGTTATCAATATATCAATACCTGTAAGACTTTAAATCCTAACACGTTTGTTTTTGTTTCATAAATAAGTAGTAAGGTGGTTGGTTTGTGGTTAACCTGGCATCCCATCTATATAACACAAGGTACAAAGGAAAAAGAAATATGACTCTAAAAGATGGTATGGAGTATGACAACGAAGAAAATCGAGATCAGTTAATTTCACAAGAGTTCGCATCTTTGGAGGAGAATAGGTTAATAAAGCAACAAATTGCGAAAATGTCTCAAGCCTGGATAAATGGGCAAAATCCACCTTCCTCTATTCCTGGACTTTCGAATGCGAATTATCCTAGCTCTACTTAAGCCCAAATTGGCGATCTACTTTATCCACTTGGATTTGGTTCATATGCTAATGTGTCTAGCGTTGCTGGCACATCTACTATGCGTCCTCCAAATCCCTCTTTCACAAACAACCCACTTTTTATTTTGGCAATGACAACCAATGCAGACCCTCAATCAACAATACAGAAGCCTAATGGTGAGCCAAATCATGATCTATTCCATCCTCCTGAATTGATGTTCAAACTCATAAATTCATATCAACCCACTCATCAGCCCGGGTCTCATATCGTGATTGAGAAGGTTATTAAGAATGAAGAACAAGAATAGAGAAGCAAAATAGTAAGAAGTCTGAAGTAGAGTATGTGAAACATACAAGGATTAGAAGGACACAAAAGTGTCTCTTTCAAGGATCTGTGCATGTTCCCTAATATTCATTTTCTAATAGAGTTTAAGACCCTAAAATTTGACAAATATAGTGGTCATGGTGACCCGATGGCCCACTTAAAAAGGTATTTCAATCAACTTAGAGAAGTAGGAGGGAAAGAGGAATTGCTTATGGCTTATTTTGGAGAAAGTCTTTCAGGAATAGCCTCAGAATGGTTTATCGACCAAGACATCTCCCATTGGCATGTCTGGGATGATATGGCTCAAGACTTTGTCCAATAATTTCAATATAATATTGATACTATCCCTGACCGTACTTCTCTCGCTAACATGAAGAGGAAATCAATGGAAAGTTTCAGAGAATATGCCATAAAATGGAGAGCACAGGCATCTAGAGTCAAACCCCCAATGAAAGTCCAAGAATTGATTGATGTTTTTCTCTAAGCTTAAGAGTCTGATTTCTTTCATCATTTATTTGTCGTTGTGGGTAAGACTTTCACTGAAGCAATAAAAATTAGAGAAATAGAAAAGAATGGCATAAAGTCAGGAAAAATTGTGAGCCATATAGCTCTCAAGGCCACTACACAAGCAATTCAAAGTGGATCAGGTGGTTTCAAAAAAAGAAAAAAGAAGGATCTATAATGGCATCAAGATCGGGCAATGCCCAAAGAGGAAGAAACTACCCTTATGTTCAGGTCTAAATGGGCAACCCAGCCCTCCTTAACATTATTATCCACCTCAATCTGTTGTTTCTAATACTTAAGCATATGTCTGACCTCCTCAGCACCCACAATGTCGGGCACCTGCTCCACAAGGTTTTCATCCACAATAATAAAATTTTCACACCCCACGTAATAAATATGTTCAAGCAGATTATACAAGAGAACAGGGCAAAGGGAAGACATCACCCTAATTGGAGAATCATATATGAGCATGTTGTAGAGATTGATAAAATTAGGATAGATTGAACCTATTTTTCCCTCCAATGTGAATTTCAATGCAAGAGGATTCGATCCCAATGTAAGGTGTGAGTACCATTCAAACGCTCAAGGTCACAGTACCAAAAATTGTTGGACTCTAAGGAGAGCTATTGAGAAGTTGATCAAAAGTAAGACAATCTTGATACAAAAAGAGGAAGCACTGAATGTCACCAATAATCCACTTCTCAATCACAATAATACACATATTGTGGGGATGATTTGGGATGACAGAGATCACAGGACAATAAGCCAAGCAGTGATGGAAATAGGCGCCTCGAAGGAAAACTTGGGTAAAGCAATAAAGTCTATGCAAAGAGAACCACTGATTATGAAGGGAGAAAGTTCTATTACAAGGCCCTAAGATTCTAAAAAGATGGTATTGTATATTCCTGTAAAGCCGAAAGGAATATCGCAAGATGGGCCAAAACTATATGTTTTGAACGGTCCTACATGGTTTGTTCAACGATGTATAAACGTAAGAAAGATGGCTAAGACAGTTGTCATAAGACACGCAGCGTAACTCCCAGTGATAAACTTTAAAACCATCCCATGGAACTACAACAAAACCACTATGACTTACAAAGAAAAAGAGATCATTGAAGAGAAAAATGAAATAGGAGGCTTGAATCGATCAAAAAGATGTTACGCTCCAAAAGAATTAAAGAGACACAAATAGTATAAAAATAGTCACAGTGAAAAAACCTGTCACAGTGAAAAAAAGGCTGAGGAATTTCTCAAGAAGATAAAAGTTCAATTCTATTCCATTGTTGACTAGTTGAGGAAAACCCCAGCTCAAATATCATTGTTATCCTTATAGATACATTCTAAAGAACATTATCAAACATTAATTAGGCTTTTGAATGAAGCATACATCCCGAAGAAAACTATGGTCTGTTAATTGGAAAGGATAGTTCACAAAATATTTAAAGCAAATAGAATCACTCTCACTGATGATGAGTTACCTACAGAAAGTTTCGGTGAAAACAAGTCTTTGCATCTAACTATCATATATGAAGGACATTAAATAAAAGAAATAATAATCGATGGAGGTTCAGGAGTAGATATCTTCCCTCTCTCTACTTTGCAGATATTAAAAATTAGCATAGATAGGATCTGATCTAATAATGTGTGTGTTTGGGCTTTTGATAGTGTAAAACGAGACACAATTGGTGAGATTGATCTTGCTTTAATTATTGAACCAGTTGAGTTTGTGATCACCTTTCAAGTAATAGACATGGATACTTCCTACAACCTACTTTTAGGAAGATGATGGATCCATATGGCCAGAGCCATACCTTCTATTTTTCACCAACTGGTTAAGTTTAAACACGACAATCAAGAAATCATTGTTCACGGAGAGTATGACCTTCCCATATATTGAGATCCTTTTGTACCTTGTATCAAAATAAAAGGGGGTTGTGAATCTTTCATTTATCAATCCTTTGACATTGTGACAGCTGATCAAATTATGGAGGGCATGTCAATTCTGAGGCCTCATCTCTCTTCTACTTCAATCATGGTGGCTAACCAAATATTATAAAATGGTTATGAACCTAGAAAAAGATTAGGGTATATTTGTAAGGAATTATAAACCCTGTACATCTATATGGTAGCCAAAACACCTTTGGCTTAGGCTTTAAACTGACTGCAGCAAATAGAAAATGGGCGAAAGAGCAGGAAAAAAAAGGCTTTGAAATTGCCAGATCTGATTCCACATATTAGCCAATCTTTTATGAAAGCTCAAAAAGAAAAGAATCAATACCCATCAGCTAATAAGGATATAGATGAAATATGTCGAGGTCTCAAGAAAATATTCTATGAAGTAAACATGGTTCATATGGGTGAAGGCCCTAGTCATGTAGATGTGCAGTTCATCAAACCAAATGTCAAGCTCACTAACTGGGAAGCCGCTCCTCTCACCCCATAAGGAAGGAGTCTTGGTAGTTTATTTTATTGTTCTATTTTTCTTTCTATTGTATTTTGGATTATTCTCAAGGTTGTAATCCACTTAGTTTAATTTCTCTGCTTTGATGTTAACCCTTCTATCCTTTTCAATTCAATGAAATGTAATTCTGGTTTCCTAGTAAAATTTATCTTTTCTTTTCTCTTTTAATTTTCATTTTTTTATTTTTTTTTATGTTAATACTGGCTTTAATAACATGGCATACACACGGAGTTCACATCTAGATCCTAAAAAGTTGTCTAATCTTGAATCAGCAAATCAAGTAGTAGATAAATACGATGAAGATGAAGCTGATAAGGAGGTAAAAAGGGATTAGATCAATTTGAGTATAAGCCCAAAGCTAATTTAAATGACACTGGGACAATTAATTTAGGAACTAATAAGGAAATTAGAGAAATAAAGATAAGTATTCATGAGGATCAAAATATTAGAAATGCTATTTTTTAGATTTTTTTCGAGTATAAAGATGTTTTTTCTTGGTCTTATGATGATATGCCGGGTCTAAGCACCGATTTGATAGTCCACAAACTCCCCACATACCCTAATTTTTCATCGATCCAGCAAAAGCAAAGAAATTTTAAAACTGACATGAGTGATAAAATCAAAGAGAAAATCATGAAGCAATTGAGTGCAAATGTGATCAAGGTTTCTCAGTACACCACATGGTTGGCCAACGTGGTGCCTGTACCAAAGAAAGATGGTAAATTTAGAGTTTGTATTGATTATAGGGACTTGAACAAAGCAAGCCCTAAATATAAATTTCTGATACCCAATATTCATATCCTTGTTGATAATTGTGCTAAACATGAGATTCAATCTTTTGTGGATTGCTATGTCGGATATCACCAGATCTTGATGGATGAAACAGATGCAGAAAAGATTGCTTTCACCACCCCTTGGGGTACTTATTGCTACAGGGTCATGCCATTGGGTTTAAAGAATGCGGGAGCAATGTACATGAGAGCAATGACTACTATTTTGAATAACATAATGCATAAAGAAGTAGAAGTATATATTTATGATGTCATTATTAAGTCCAAAACACAAGTTGATCATGTATGTGACTTGAGAAAATTCTTTGAAAGGTTACAAAAGTATAATCTCAAGCTCAATCCAACCAAATATGTGTTTGGAGTTATATATGGGAAACTTTTAGGTTTCATAGTTAGTCGCAGAGGTATTGAAGTGGACCCCTCCAAGGTAAAAGCCATTCGAGAATTTCCGCGTCCAAAGAATAAAACCTAGGTCATGAGTTTTCGTAGGAGGTTGAATTATATAAGTAGGTTCATTGCTTAGCTCACACTATATGTGAACCAATATTTAATTTACTAAAAAAGGATGTTTCTATTGAATAGACAGACGAATGTAGAGAATCATTTGACAAGATTAAAGAATATTTAGCAAATACTCTAGTATTGGTCCCACCAGAGCCTGGTAGGCCTTTATTTTTATATCTTTCAGTGATGGACAACTCTTTTGGTTGTGTTTTAGGACAACATGATATCATAGGCAAAAAGGAACATGCAATCTATTATTTGAGCGAGAAGTTCATAAGTTATGAGGTAAAATATACTCTTTTACAAAAAAAATGTTGTACCCTAACTAGGATTGCTCAAAAACTAAAGCATTACCTTTCGTCCAACACAACCAACCTCATATCTCGAATGGATCCTTTGAAGTATATTTTTCAAAAATCTATGCCCACAGGCATATTGGCAAAGTGGAATATTTTACTTACAGAGTTCGACATTATATATGTCACTCGTACCGCTATGAAAGCACAAGCATTGGCCAATCATCTGGCAGAAAACCCAATTGACAATTATTATGAGCCTTTATGAACTTACTTTCCGAATGAAGAGATTAATTCAATTAAGGAAGAAGTTCAAGATGATATTTATGCGTGGAAATTATATTTTAATAGAGCGGTCAATGTCAAAGGAGTAGGGATTGGGGCGGTTCTTGTCTCACCAATCGGGCATCATCATCCCGCCAAAGTACGACTTTGTTTCTTTTGTACTAATAATATGACAGAATATGAAGCCTGCATCATGGGTTTAAATATGGTCATAAATCTAGATGTACATGAGCTAGTGGTGTTGGGAGATTCCGACTTACTCATTTGATAAATTCAAGGTGAATGGGAAACTAGAGATAGCAAGCTCATTCCATACAAACAGTGTTTAGAGAACCTTAGCAAAAGTTTCAAGTTTATCGAGTTTAGATATATTCCAGGCTCCACAACGAGATGGATGATGCCCTGGCTACTTTGGCTTCCATGCTTCCACACCCAGGAAATACGTATATCAACCCATCGGAGATACAGATTAAAGATCAACATGGTTATTGCAACATAATTGATGTAGAGCCAAATGATGAGCCAAGGTACTATGATATCCAGCACTTCTTAAAGTCAAAAGAGTATCCAACACAAGCCAATGCGAATAAAAAAAGGACTATTAGGCAACTCGCTAATGGTTTCTTCTTAAGTGGGGAGATTCTGTATGAACGAACTCTAGATTTGAACTTATTGAGATGTGTCAATATTTAGGAAACTGAAAGAATCATGAATAAGGTACATTTGGGGGTATATGGTTCACACATGAATGGCTATGTTTTAGCGAAAAAAATTATGCAGGCGGGATACTATTGGTTGACTATGGAGTGAGATTGCTTTTGCTTTGTTTGCAGGTGTCACCTGTGCTAAATTCAGGGCGATTTAATTCACTCACCACCTTCAGAGTTTCATCCTATGTCCGCCCCTTGGCCCTTTGTTGCTTGGGGCATGGAACTAATTAGTCCAATAAAACCAAAAGCTTCTAATGGGCATCGATTCATACTGGTCCCTATTGACTACTTCACCAAATGGGTAGAAGCTGCTACTTTCAAATCAGTCATGAAGAAAGCAGTAGTGGACTTTATGTATTCCAACATCATATGTTATTTCGGTATATGAAAGACCATTATCATAGATAATGCAACCAATCTTAACAGTCATCTGATGAAGGAGATTTGTGAGCAATTCAAGATTGTGCATCGTTATTCTACCCCTTACCGACCCAAAGCAAATGGAGTCGTTGAAGCGGCGAACAAAAATATTAAAATGATTCTTAGGAGAATGGTTCAAGGATCTAGACAGTGGCATGAGAAATTACCATTTTCTCTTTTAAGATATTGTATAACTATTCGTACATCTACCGGCACAACTCCTTACTTATTAGTCTATGGGACCGAGGCGGTGATACCTGCAGAAGTCAAAATTACCTCGTTTTAAACCATTGTTAAAGCTGAGATTGATGATACTGAATGGGTCAAGACTAAACTATAACAATTATCATTAATAAATGAAAAAAACTTAAAGATAGTTTGCTTTGGCCAATTATACCAGCAGAGAATGGCACGAGTTCACAATAAGAAGGTACGTCCTAGAAAATTAGAGGTTGGCCAACTTGTTGTGAAATGTATCCTTCCGTATCAAGAAGAGGCTAAAGTAAAATTTGCTCCAAACTGTAAAGGATCATACATTGTTAATCAAGTATTATCAAATGGAGTTTTGAAACTTACGGATATGGACGAAAAAACAGCAGAGGTAGCTATCAATGCTAATTCAGTCAAAGGATACTATATTTGACACACTTGTGCTTAGCATTCTCAAGTTGAGATGATGAAATGTCATTATTCTCCTTAATTAAATGTCATTAATCCATCGTCAGCCCTTTGAGCTTTATTTACATTTCATTGCTTTCCCTATTTGAAACCAGAAAAAAAATCAATCAAAAAAAATTATTATTATCATTAAAAAAATGTGTTTTATTAAACTACGCTCGGCCTGCTTCCTAAAGGATAAGTAGGCAACCCTATTTTGGGGTTCGGTCTGACCAAATAAAAAAAAACATATTTCTTGGTATTCAAAGAAATCGAGACATATATCTTACTATCACCTATTTTATATGGTTCCTAAGTTATGATTCATTCTAAAGTCTTTTTCTCCTGTCCATTTAAGACCTTCTAATCAATTTTTGAGAATGTCAAGCCTTGTGTGCTACTAAAAAGAAAAATAAAAGAATCTTGTAGCTGAAAACCCTTGGAGTCACCATAAGATGATTAAAAAAAGGTCTTATAGGTGAAAACCCTCATGGGCGCCATAAGACAATAGTGAATGAGACAAACGAAACTAGAGAGGTCAACTATGAAAAATCCTAAAAAGATACCATTAGTCAAACGAGGTTTATCATGACAAGGCAAAGATCAAGAAAGATGAATTGGTTTTGGACTGAAAGGGGCAGCCTAATTCAAGATTATACAGCTTTGACGGATTAAATGTCTACTCTAAAATGCATGTCATGTTTCATTGAAGTCAATATACACCTTCAGATAAGCGTCTTTCCTTTCCCATTAGAGATACCTTCTATTTAAACATAATTATTTTATTTCTTCTTTTGTCTTTTCCTTATTTTCATTTTTAATACATTCTTTGAGTCCTTTTCGACAGTCTTATGTTAGATGTAAAATGAAAACAAAATAAAAACTAACAAAATTGACTATGGTTTCTAGTGAAACTGAGCAAAGACGGTTGGGTGTGCAGCACCTTGACAAGGACAGGAAGCCAGTTGAGAAAATTTTCTAATACGTACAGTATTTGAAAATAAAGTAAAAAATCATACTGAACAAATATAGATGTGATAGAATTTAGAAGACGAAGGTTCAAACTTTCCAACCAATTTGTTGAATAAACTATATTGAAGCTGGGGCAAAGATAAAGCAAACCTCCAAAAGATTCAAGACCACAAACCAACCATCAATTTTAGAACTCACAAATTTTTTTTGTTTGAACAGGGACAAAGTAATCTTGTGAAGTTCATTGGAAAGACAAGTATCACAAATTGAAGTTTCCTTAAATTTTCTCTCTTTGTTATAATCCTATAATTCTGAGTTCGCATCAATATGACAAAAAAATCAAAACCCCTCACATTCAAACCTTGGGCATTTTTTTCTTTTCTAAAAAAATAAATAAATAAATAAATAATAATAATTATATAAGTCTCCATAGGGTACGACATTTCCTATTTTACATCTTAGGAAATAAATTTTCTAATTTTCTTCTTCATCTTCATAGGGTGCAACATCCCCTAATTGACATCTTGGAAAATAATTTCCTAATTTTCTTCTTCGTCTTTATAGGGTATGACATCCCCTAGTTGACATCTTAGGAAACACAATTTCCTAATTTTTTTCTTCATCTTCATAGGGTACGACATCCCCTAATTGACAGCTTGGGAAACACAATTTCTTAATTTTCTTCTTCGTCTTCATACGGTACGACATCCCCTAGTTGACATCTTAGGAAACAAAATTTCCTATTTTCTTCTTTGTCTTCATAGGGTATGACATCCCCTAGTTGACATCTTAGGAAACGATTTTCTAATTTTTCTTCTTCGTCTTCATAGGGTACGACATCCCCTAGTTGACATCTTATGAAATAATTTTCTAATTTTCTTCTCCATCTTCATAGGGTACGACATCCCCTAGTTGACATGTTAGGAAATAAATTTTCTATTTTTCTACTTTAAGTCTTTATAGGGTACGACATTCCCTAGTTGACATCTTAGGAAACAAAAATTCCCTAGTTGACATCTTAGGAAACAAAATTTCCTATTGTCTTCTTTATGTATTCATAAGGTACGACATTCCTTAGTTGAAATCTTAGGAAATAAAAATTTTTATTTTCTTCTTTATGCCTTCATAGGGTACAACATTCCTTAATTGACATTTGAGGAAATAAAATTTCCTGTTTTCTCCATTAAGTCTTCATAGGGTACGACATCCTCTAGTAGACATTTTAGAAATTAAAATCTCCCATTTTTCTTTATTAAGTCTTTATAGGGTACGACATTCCCTAGTCGCATTTTAAGAAGTAAATATCCTAATTCTTTTTCATGCGTTCACAAGGTATAACATCCCTTAGTTGCATTATTAAGAACAAGAATCTTTTTTGTTTGCATATCTAGTTTAGATTTCTATCATTTTCATTTATTTCTCAATTAGTTCATAATTTTTCTAATAACTCACAATTTTTTCCTAGTGCAAACTGGGGCAGAAAATTTTGCTAGTTTTTGTTTGGTTTATCTTCGATGATTTGCAGGTTTTTCTGCAAAGAACAGATTTGATATCCAAGAATAGAATCACATCTCTGATTAGAGTAGAGAATAATGTTCTGTCTCGAAGAGTTAGAGCCAGCTTAGCATATGTAGTGGCCCAGCTTCTCAATAGTCATCTTCTTAGCTCCTAGTCAAGAGAACAAGCATCCAATAATATTCTCTAAATTGTCCTTTGGAGGAACGTTAATGACTCAATCCAAGTTTCAAGTTCAAGTCTCAAATTCTAACTTCAAGATTAAATTTTTAGATCAAGGTACCCACCAGAAGAAGGTGAAGCGATAACTGAAGATCCAAAAAAAAATCTGAAGCAAGAGAATCAAGACAAGTAGAATAGATAGAATCTTATATTTTTCTTTCTAGTTTCCTTTTCCTTTTCCTTTTCTGATGTCGTAAAAGGAGTAACGGACCTGATCCTCGACAGAAACTCACTCTATTCTCTAACTCATCCCTTCATTCCTACACCACTTGAACTACACGTGACCTGATTCTCTTATAACTTGAAATATGTAGGATGCCCAAAGCCAGGGCTCGGTCACAACTCTTTCCAATATTTATTTTTTCTATTTTTGAATAAACATATTTGGTTAAAAAATTAGCCATGTTTACTTCTTTTCTTGAAATCTCTCCATATTTTCCAAGCAAAGAGGGGCATTCTATAAACATATAATTTTTTTACCAAACTAAATATTGTACATAATTTTTAGTGTTTATGTATATATATATATATATATATATATATATGTAAACTATATTTATTTTCTTCTTTTAATGTTTTGAAAAATAATCTAATAATATTAATAATTTTTTAATCGTATTTTTAGGACTAACTATTTAGCTTTTCTATATTTTTATCAGTTCAAAACAATTAGCTACTATCTTTGTCATTATTTTCTATTTATAGTAATTAAAGTAATTATAATAATAAAAAAAAACGCAAACTACCCAAACCACCCCTACAATCCCATAATCCTAATTTCCCAGAAACACTTCCCCCATTATCTGACAAACTCTTTCACATACACTACTATAAGAAAAAAATCAACGTACAAAAAAGGGCAGACATCTGAAAACAAAGAAACAAAGAAAAAGAAAAGAGGAACAACAGAAAAAAAATGGAGTAGAAATAAAGAAGGAAAAGAGTTGAGATTCGAGTTTTAAGGCTTCCGTACGAGTTTTTGGTGACATCGTCCTTATTTCTATATTTGTTTTGCTTCATCACACAGGTTCCTATCCCATTTTGTACTATTTTGAATCGAAGTATGAAATTAAATGTTCAAATAGTCCCAAGTTTTGTTTAGCACATATAGTTAATTAATTACGTGAATTTTCTGTTATTGCATGTTTTTTATTAAATTATTACGAATTAAAATACTATGCATGACACTGTTTGGTTAAAATTTAAAATAGAAAGGAAAAGAAACATAGCAACACATACTGATATATGCATGATTTCACTGGTAAGAGCAAAAAATGTGCAGTGCTTTGTCGCCACGTTCACACATTACATCTCACTGTAATACATATACACACACATATAGACATGAAAAGGGGTAGAAAATCAGTAAAAGAAAATATCAGCCGAGAGAGAGGTTGAATAATTGAACATAATAAAGTAAAAGCAGTCTTTCCGGCGAAGATTTCGTAAGAATCACCATATTAACGGACTACCAATTGCTGTCATTACGTTTCCGACATTGTGACCCCTCACCGGAGTTCACAATCACTTGGAAATCCTAACAAACTATCGCCGCTAAAAAACCCTTTAAAATCGGTGACCCGCCGCCGGAATCACCACCAAACGGCGTGCTTTTCCACTGACAGCCGTCGGCGCGGCCAGATCCATCCTCGTCAGCCACTGTGCAACCACCCCTCTCCCTTTTCCCATTGCTGGCCCGTACTATTCTTCCTTTTTCGAGTGCCCCTCCCTTTCGACATGCCACCACTGCAATTGCCGTCAAACCAGCGAAAGTGTCGTCGGCAGAGATTCTCCAGTTCTGGCCAGAGTTTCCTCATTCTCCCACTAAGATCCATCACCGCAGTGACTCTCTACAAAACCCAACTCAACGGAATTCTAATTACACAAATCGACCACCTTTTTGCTAAAAATCCAGTGAAATACCATCGGATTAGTCGCCAGAAAATATACATACGCTGATCTTCCTTATTTTTTCCCATTTTTCATTTTGAATTGCTTGTTTTCTTAGTAAATTTATGTTCAAATTAAATTTTAAGGGTTTTGTACGTGAAGTTATTTCGTCATCTGTAACTTGAGTTTTTATGTTAATTAGAAAAAAAAATAGATTTACGAAATCGTAATAAAATTAGCATATTAGGGGCTAGCTTTATGTATACTTTGTATTTTACTTTTGTTTTTATTTTATCATTTTATTATTTTTATTTCATTGTCATTAATAAAATATAATAATTATTTATCGAGTTAATTGATCACTCCGAATAAAATTTATTTAAATATTGTTAATATTAAATAGCATTTCGAATAGATGAATCATTACGAGTTTATAAGAAACTAATAACGCCTTTAAAACTAGACAAATTTTAGGTATGTTAAAATATTCGTCGATAAAAAAGAGGAAAAAAACAATTGTAAGAGAGTGAATTCATAAAACAATGAGTTAGTTTCTTAACCTCTAAATAATTAAGATTTAACATACAAGTGAAAGTTAACGATGAAGTTAGAAAGCCCCGCTACTGACCATTCATCATAATAAAATTAACATGCCATTTTAAAGCCGATCTAATGGGGATTGGTAGATGTCAAACATATTAGAATCTTATTCAGAATTGAAAAAAATGGGAGCGATCCATAAATGCCACAAAGGCGTGAGAAGTATACCTAAACTTGTGGTAAGACCCAAAAATACTATTATCGGTAAGCCACGCATCAATGCAGTTTTAAATATGTTCAAAAATAAATAAAAGAGGAATGAAAGTTACTTTTAGGCTAACAAATCCTCTATATCCAAAAGATTAATTTAAGCCAGACACAAGTCATTAACGCGACTGTGCTAGAACCACGGAATTCGAGGGGGGCCTCACACCTTCCCCTCGGTCAACAGAATTTATTATCCTGATTACTAGTTCGCAGAACAATAATAAAGAGTCATTTTATTTTGAATGGGGATTCAATAAGGTGACTTGGAACACCCAAACTCAATTTCAAGTGGCGACTCTTTAAATAAAATAATTCATATTCAAAACGTCACTTTAGTTAAAAAAACCCATTTTCTCTAAAACCAACTCCCTGGCGAGGTTGGGGCGGTAAAAATAGTGGTGTGACACATCCTTATCATTTAAATATGCACACATTTTTGTTCATATACGATTAACTCTCATGTTCTCATCCTCTAGTATGCACTGTCTCAAATTATATGTGCCCCCCTCCTTTCAAAAAAATTAATTAGCAGAAATTTTAGTTATTTTATTCATTATTTATATTTTAAAATATAAATAAAATTTTTATAATCTTCAAAAATAATTATTATTCGTATAATCACAGAATATTTCAGAGAAGACGAAATAAATAGTCCTTTAACTATTTGAGTAGGCTTAGAATGGTCTCTTTAATATATATTTTTAGTCCATCATGTATTCATAAGCATAGCAGGTTTAATCTCTATCTATTTTTTTTTAATACAAATAGCTTAATAAACATGAATTTCCCATTCTTCAGTTTTTTTCGCTAGCGGATTTCTTTTCTTTCATTGTCACTATCGTAAAGAATACTTCTAATACCGACAAATATCTTTGGAGTGTTTGCAAGCTCAATGAAACAATTGATGTTAGACTTCAAAATACTTCAGGGCTTACTTCAACCATCGACAGATCCATTAGTTTTTCAAAATAACCGCTGAGCTTTTAACAATGGTGAATATTAACAGTGGAGAAGAAAATCACAAATTGCAGTAAAAAATTTTAATCACAAAATATACTTGAATTTTGCTGATATTTTATCAATTTTGTAGTCCTTGAGTTTTAATCAGACTTTACAATAGATCTAACTTTCAATGACACAAATGGATAAAATTAATTCATAATTTATTTTGTTAATGACAATGAGGGAGAAGAAAGTCGCACGAGAGAAAAGTTGATAGCAGAAACTAATTCATGATATTTGTTACACTGTTTGTATAAAAAATAGAAAGAGTCCAAACATGACAAGTTTTTGAATAATTATTAACAACAACAATAACATACCCAGTGTATTCCAAAAGAGTGGGGTCTTTTCCATCTTATCAATGAAACTCTACACCTTCAACCTCTAAAGCATGCATAACCCGAAAGATCTTTTCCATCTCATCAATGAAACTTTGAAGATCTTCCTCAACCTTTGTACCAATAGACATTAGAGGATGCAACCTCATAAACTAGCCAATTCTAGTGGCCTTAGATGAACCCATAGCAATACCAGCAGAACCCGACTGTTGTGACTGAGATGTCACCAACTGAGTCAATGGGTTAATGGAGAAACGGAACTCAGTGTTAGTAACCTCCTCGGGAGGCGACTGGGTCTGAGTGTCGCCCTCAAAAGTAGAATCAATGGGGATAGGAGAGACTCCACGAGAATAGTCAGATATAGTGACCCTTGATAGGGTCTGGACCTAGGAGTTGGACAAGCTCCGCCCACATTGTCCTCAGATGGGACAGAAGAATTCACACGCACATTAGATCTTCTTGGAGGTATGATCTGAAAGACGAGCAAATGAAAAAATAAGAGAAATCCAAAACCTTAGACTTTACAGCCCGAAATTAAGACAAAAAGAAAGGAAAACATTCCTTAATGTCTCATAGCCTCTTTCTTATAAGTGTGGCACACTACACACCCAAAAAAGAGACTCTACTTAACACTTTGTGGACACCCAATTGACCATGAACCTAGGCACTGATACCAACTTTGACATGACCCGAACTAGGGCCTAGCCGTGATTGGTATTTCAAGTCCCATGTGGACTGGAGATTACCCCCCTTCACCTAACCTAGTCAACACAGCAACCTCAAGTGTCGGATGAATTCTGAATATCTAAACCAATTACCTAAATGTCCAAACCAATCACCGATAATCAGACAACCGTATGCCAATCAAACCAATCCACCAAAAACAACATACCCAGGCCCACAGCTATCCAACGAAGCCTCTATAAAACTGAAATCAATAAAATATCAAGACATGTCCACGACTATAGCCAAAAACAAAGCCTAAACAAAGTCTACGACAAAAGTAATAAAGATGATGAAATGAAGACTTCCGAAGTATAAAAGCTCACCACTTTAATGTCAACTCACGAACCAACTCAAATATCAAACAACTGCACAGAAAAAGTTGAAGAAGTTCTGGCACTTGCATCGCGTGGGGATATAGCGTCTGAAGATGGTTAACGGTTAGAGTTCTAGCATATAACTCAGGGATAGAGGAATACAATAATACCATCATTCAAAACCAAGTCAAATCATTATATGTAATCATATGTATACATATATATATCATGTCAAGATAAGTAACAAGGCTTAGCATGAACATTAAACAATATTAACCTGGGCTATGTAGCATAACCGTCATAAAACAAAGTACCCATGGGCTATATGAGCCCACCGCTCCTCTGGTTAGAAGGGCCCCAGTGTGTGTAGCCGCACAAACTAGAGAATATCCATATCTGTATATGCCTTTATAAGGGACTCGAACCTCCCAGCATAATCAAGGTGACTTAAGCACCAATGTATATAATATGGGGGACTCGAACCTCATATTAATATATTTATTCGGGATAGTTGAATTTCCTTAACATATAAATACCCGGACCGACTAGCACAATTTCTAGGGTTAGTCCTTCAGACACCACTTTCACGGCCCGACTACATATCCCACTTTAAAGCCCAATTAAAACATTCATTACACATACATAACAATTATTAAAATTAATTACCAAAGGCATCCTGTTGGTATCGTCATACCAACCCCACTTGCAAGCGTACAACATGCCATAACCATTATTACTCAACTTGGGACTCGAACCCATTGTCAAAACAAAGACATCAATTCAATTCAACATTTAGGGACTCAAACCCATTTAGCCAACTAAACCACCAAGGTTATAATTAAATCAATTTATGGCCAATAAGACCTTCACGAAACCATTTACCAATCAACAACATTCTTAGGACATTGCCTTGGTTCAAAACATAATTCAACATGTGACAAAATCATTCTCATTGACATTTTCACAAACAGGTTGAGGGCATACCAGCATCAAGCCATTATTCAATCCAAAAATCATAAAGTTAGGGTTAACCATGACCCCTTAGTTTAAATCATAATTCCTAAGCACCCACATATGCAAAACCATTATTAAAACATGTATAAGCACCATCTAAATCATGAAAAGTCAATTTTCAACAATATACAACCAAACCCTCAACCTTGGTTTTCAAAACTACCATTAATGATTCATGAACAAAGATTTAAGCATATGATTTTAGTGAAATAACAATGAAGGAAGAGTCACATGCTTGACTTACGAAGATTCATGTAGAGAATTTGTTCTTTAAGCCTCTAGATGACCACCTTAAAGAAACCTTAGCTCAATCTTTCTTGAGAAATTTTTTAGAGTGTTTTAATCTTACTAAGTGTAGAATGGATGCCCAATTTGTGTTATAAGACATGGGGTCTTAAGGGCTTGGGGCAAAAAATGTCCAAAATACGCTCAGCTTAAAAGTTGTAGAAATTTGCAAGTGGGTATGAGTTGACCCTCCAACTCATCACCACATCATACAATTAGTACCATCCAGTCTTCACCATAACAGAAGGTTGGAAAATACATTCTGTCGAACTTAGGACTCCCTAGCCCAAATCATCACTTAGATCATATAACTGGTAAGGTCTAGTCATTTCCAAGGCAGAACATTAAGGGCTAGACACTGGACAACATACGATTGGACCATATTCTTTTTTTCATATTGCAATACGACTCGTATGGAGTCTCTTATATCCAGGATAGAATTTGGCCAATAACACACTAAACAACATACGACTAGGGTCCCTAGACCCATCACTATACCATACGACTTATCATGTCAGTCGTATGATGAACAAAGAGTTCAAAACTTCATGAAATTTGCAAGGACCAAATTTTAGGGATTTTCAGTCTCCCCTCTTAGGATTATTCATCCTCAAATGATGGGACAAGGCAATAAAAACATGATTGTACTCCACCAGCCTCTACTCTTAACCAAGTTAGAAAACAAAGATGCTAAATAAACCACCCTTTTTTCTTTAACAAAAATAGAAAACAAAGATGTTAAAAACGACACATACCTCAAGCACAAATTTTTAGAATCGAAAATGGGAATGAATACTTGGACTCATGTCCTCCTCGGCTTTCCAAGTAGCTTCCTTGAACTTTTAGTTCCATCACAGAACCTTTATCAAATCCATGTCTTTTGTTTGTAACCGACGAACTTGCCGGTCCAAGATCCTCATCGGGACCTTCTCATAAGACAAAAAATCCAAAATACCAATGTTCTCCAAGGAAAAAACCAATGAAGGATAACCCATACATTTTCACAACATGGACATATGGAATATCGGATGAATAAAACTCATGCTAAAGGGAAATTTCATCTCATATACAACACTACCAGCCTTTCTCAAAACCACAGATGGGCAACATACCGAGGAATGAGCTTCCCCTTCTTCCCAAATCATACTACTCCCTTCATGGGAGATACCTTCAAGAACACCTAATCTCCAACCTCAATCTCTAAGTCCCTTTGCCTTACATCTGCATAGGACTTTTGGAGACTTAAGGTTATTTGAAGCCTATCCCAAATAACTTTCACCTTCTCCATAGCTTGGTGAACCAAATCTGGGTCAAACATCTCTGCTTTACTAACCTCGAACCACCTAATAAGAGATCTACATCTCCTACCATACAGTGCCTCAAATGGGGCCATACTAATGCTAGAATGATAACTACTATTATAAGAAAATTAAATGAGAGGCAAGTGGTCGAACTAACTACCACCAAAGTCAATCACATAGGCTCGCAGCATATCAACTAAAGTTTGAATAGTCCTTTCATCTTGCCCATCTGACTGTGGGTGAAAAGCCATAATAAGACTCATTTTAGTCCCCAAACCATGCTAAAAAGAACACCAGAAGTGCAACGAGAACTGCGTACCACAATCTAAAATAATCAAGACAGGCTCACCATGCAACTTTACAGCTTCCTGAAGGAAAAACTTTGCATAGTCCTCGGTAAAATAAGTAGTCCTCATTGGCAAGGAGTAAGTGGACTTAGTCATTCTATCTATGATGACCCAAATAGAGTCACACTGGTTCTGCGATTGCGGAGTGTCGATAATAAAATCTATATTAATTATCTCCCACCTCCACACAGGTAGTTAAATTTCTTAAAATAACCCATCGGGCCTCATGTTCTCCACATTCACATGCTAACATACCAACACTTAGCCACAAAGTTGGATACATCTTATTTCATGTTATTTCACTAATACGTATTATTGAGATCATGATAAATCTTTGTCAAATCGTGATGAACTGTATACCACGATGCACGGTCCTTTACCAAAATCCTGCCTTGCAATCCATCCATATTGAGAACATAAAACCTCCCTTGGTACCTCAAGCTACCATCATCGCCGATCTTAAAGGCCATCACCTTCTGCTTACCCACATCATCCTTGATCTTCATAAAGAGAAAATCTAATATTTATTTCTCCTTTATTTTTAAACCAAGAGATAATCAAGCCACCTGTTGCACAAACACACCACCATCCTTAGAGTCCAAGAGATGAACTCCAAGGATAGCTAAATGGTAAATGTCTTTCATGAGTTCCTGCTTATCCTTATCCACATATGACAAGATTATAATGACCCAGGACTACTCCCTAGTCATCCACGGTGCTTGTAGTCTGGAGGGACTATAAGCTAATCAATGAGCTAGTACTTGCTGTGAGCACTGAACAATAATATCATAATTATGAAAAAAACTGATATTGCCATAAGGTTTTTAATAACTAAATCATAATTGAAATATGGATATAGAAATAACTGACTGATTCTATTAAAATATTGATAAACTAACATGTCAACTGAGAATCTCAATACTGAATGACTAACTCAATGTCTAAAAAGCCTCTAAAACTGACTGACTAAATATGAGTTGATGGGACAGGCCCCAACTAACTCTGCTAACTACTAAAATAGAGATATGAAGTAAAATAGACTATCCTCGAATGATGAGGACACACCACTAATACTGTACTACTGATAGTCTGAGAAGTGAAGTCTAAGTATGATCCAAGAACTGAGCATCAACACCTATGATATGATACATCATAGCACAAAAAAAAAATATGCGATAAGTACTTTGAATGTACTGGTATGCTAAATAAGGTAGGCTGGTATGCAAGGTTTCATGAATAGAAATAATGAACTATCTAAATATACATATACGACATTGTATACTAAATAGAGATCACGAGAATCTGTGAATACTGGAGACATGTAGAGCATGTAAATACTATATATGCATGAAAGTATGTAAATACTAAAAATGAATGGAAATCTGTAGATACTGAGGATGCATGACCAAGCATATAATGAGACTATACAAAATTTGTAGACTGAGATACTGGAATAACTGAAATCTGTATGCTTTGTTCAAACAACTCTATGACTGAATAATTAAACTGATACTATAACTGAGACTATGACTGAGACTATAGAAGGTATCATCTAACTGACATATCCCAATCTGAGATAATTGGGGTCTAACCTGTAACCCAGTTAGAAGGGTATTAATATCGTGCCACGGGTACTAACACTGGCTGTGTGGATCCACTTAACTAGTATAATATCCAAAGTACTAAGAGTGTTAAGCCTAAACTGATAGGTGACCCCTGTGAGATAGTCAAGCCTAATCTAATGGGACTTCTCATATCCTACGCTAGATACTTAGTTCTTGTAATACCCCGTACTTTTCCTAGCTTGAAAAGTTTCCCAAGAATGTTAGAAGCTTTCTTTAAAAGATGAATCTACTTTTGTACACGTGGTATTTTCAATATTTTCACTTTTTATCATGTGGGGAAATGAATAAGATTTCCATCGATATCAAATTCGCCCAAATCCAACACCCGGGTGAAGAGTTAGAGCCTTTTTAATGAGACAGTGTAACACCTGAGCCTTCAGCGCGTCGCGGAGATAGCTCAAATGGTAATTGTCAATTTCCAGTGTTTCTCCGTGATAATGGTGCATCGAGCCAAACTTTTAGGTCACAGATAAGGTGTCAACATGATAGCTCCGCATCGTGCCACCATGCAGTTTCCCATTTGTCACTTTCCAGTGACTTGGCGCGATAGTGGCGTGTCGCGCCAAGGATGAAAATTGGAAAATTTTCTCAGAAATTAAAGTGCATCTAGGGTTAAAAGGGTCAATTTCCTACCCTTATTTAAACCCAATACCACGTGATTTATCCATTCTTCACCCAAAATATACTAGTTTCTCTTAAGTTTCTCACAAGAACAAGCTAGGGTTTCTATTGGGAATTCAAATTCAAAAAGGTTTCACCGTCAATCCTTAAGAAATCACATCCCAGGTATGCATAGTGTTCATTCATGGACTCTTTTCATCCATGAAGTTCAAGAATCTCTTTTCAAATTCAAGTGTATGGATTTTTGTATGAATTCCATGTTGGGTTTGTGTTGCTCATGTTCATAATGACCAATTAAGTTTTAATTCATGTTCGGTGATAAATTTCATATGAAATTGACTAGTAAAAATGTAGATTCATGTAAACCTAGGATTAAAACCCTTGGATGATGAAATTAGATATGAATCATGATGTTTGATTGTTATATAATGTTGTCTACATATATTATGCCTACCATGTGTTTGATTAAATGCCTAGACGAAGGAAAAGTGCCCAACTAGCATGATATTATGAAATCCCCATGTTTGTACAAGTTTATGCATATCACATGTTTGATGAAGTGCTTCAATATATGAATTATGAATTATGTTATTGGTCATGTGTTCACGTAAGTCATGCTATGTCAGTTTCTTTCCATCAAGTCCTGGGGGTACTTGTACCAGATAATTTAGTTGTGTGCCTAGAGTCATGCCATGTTTTCAATATACTCTCAGTCAAGCTATGATCCATAGAACTCAGTCAGTCATGTGACTCAGGAAAACCCAAAAATCTCAGAAATCTCAGTAATCTCAGTAGTTCAATAATCTCAGTGATCTTAGTACTCAGTAATCTCAGTAACCTCAGTATTCCCAGTCAATCTTAGTAACTTCAGTACTCTCAGTCAGTTCTCAGAACTCAGTACATTCCGTCAATCAACAGATCTCAGTAAATTCAGTTTAGCTCTACTAAACAATACCATTAGAATTAGCTCAGTTCAGTTAATTACTTTAGTTTAGTTAATCAGTTCAATTTCTTTTAGATGGGAGTAGGATTCAGCACCGAGCGAGCCTAGGGGTGAGGACTCACCCACTAGATAGGACTGAGATCCCTAGAAGAAATCCCTAAGTTCCAGAACTATGTAGCCAGCGTAGGTACGAGATGTCACCCGTTAGATAGGATTGACATACTTAGGGATCACCTATTAGCATATTTAAATATATAGGACTGATCCCAGAGGTCACCCGCTAGATTAGGACTGACTCTCCAGCAGTTGTCTTTACCAGTGGCGCAGTACTGACACCCTTCCAGCTAGGGTTATGGGTTGTACTCCAGTTAGCTTAGTATGGGGAATGTTGGTTAGATGAATACATCCTACAGTTTTAGTTACAGAATCAGGACTGTCAGATATAATTAATTCAGCTCAGTAGTATAGATTTAGGACTATCAGATATAGTAAATCCTTATTATTATAAATAGACCCCAGGATCACCCACCAGACAGGACTGATCTCAACTATGGTCAATCAGTATTAGTATCATCAAATGTAGAGATCACTCACTAGATAAAACTGATCTCAAATTCAGTTACTCAGATATAGTACAAAACTTAGCTAGTTACATCAGGTTCAGGACTGTCAGATATAATCACTCATGTTATCAGTTATATCAATTATCAGAACTTATGTTATTAGTATTCAGCTTTAAGATTGTCAGATACAGTCAACCAAACCAGTTTTTCATAATCAGAACTGTCAGACACAGTTATCCATGTATCAGTGACATAGTATTAGTCCATTAGTATTCAGTAATACAATATCAGTTTCTCACTCATCAGTGACTCAATTGTCAATGTTAGTAGACTCAGTATTCAGAACTCAGTATTCAGTCCTATTATGATCTCAGTTACAGTTACGTATGTATGTATGTATTCTCACGTTCATGTTAGTCAGTTAGTTAGTATTGTTCATGCATATGAACCTATTGCATTCAACCTACCTCACTTACATACCAGTACATTCAAAGTACTAACATATTTGTGTTATGGTGTCTTATACCATAGGTTTAGAAGCACGAGCTCCAAAGAACCAGTAGCATCCCAGTTCAGCAATCAAAGTTAGCAGTGAGTCCTCATCCTTCGAGGACATGAAGATCACATTATTATTTCAGTTTTCAATTTATTTTAGTAGTTAGAGGTAGTTGAGGACATGTCCCATCAACTCCTTATTCAGGCAGTTTAGAGGCTTTCAGACTATAGTATGTTCAGACAATTATCTCAGTTGTTTTGGTATTGTTATACCATATTTTTTTCAGTTTTGTACTAGTATTGAACCTTATGGCCTTTCAATTCATGTTTTCATATTTATGATATTATTACTATTATTCAGTGCTCAATTTACAGATATCAGTCATGGGTTAGCTTGCGGTCCTTCGAGGTCATGGGCACCGTGTATTGTTTCGGGAACCAGATTTGGGATGTTACAGTTCTAGAGTATAATGACTGCTACTAATAACTCTGCCTATCTGATAAGAAATCCGCCATCCCAATACTCACTCGGTGCTAAATCCTACTCCCAACTGAATGACACGGAAATACTAGACTGTTTTGAGTTTTTAAACCGATAACTGGATATAACTGGATATAACTGAAGGGACCGACATAGCAGGGACTAAGTTTCCCTTTTTTGCCAAACCTCTTCACTCCCTTCATAGGAGAGATTTTTAGGTACATAAAATCACCGACCTCAAACTTGAGATCTTTTCTCCTTATATCTACATACGACTTCTGTCAGCTCTAGGCTGCCCTAAGTCTTTCTCTGATCAACTGAACCTTCTCTAATGCCTCAAACACCAAGTCAGGCCCTACTACTATGGCCTCACCCACTTCAAACGAACTAATCGGGGATCTACATCTCCTACCATAAAGAGCTTCAAATGGATCCATCTAGATATTGGAATGATAGCTGCTACTATATGCGAATTCAATCAAAGGCAAATGGTTATACCAACTACCTTTGAAATCAACCACGCATGCTCTCAGTATATCCTTAAGAGTCTAAATGGTCCTTTCTACTTAACCGTCTGTCTGAGGGTGGAAGGTGTATTGAGATGAACTTAGGTACCAAGACCCTTTTGGAATGCTTTCCAGAAGTGAGAAGTAAATTATGTACCTCTATCTGAGATGATAGACAAAGGAACACCATGCAACTTAACCAACTCTCTTAGATAGAGCTTGGCATAGTCCTCAGCTGAATAAGAGGTATGGACTGGTAAGAAATAAGCTGATTTGGTCATCTTATCTACTATAACCCAAATAGAATCATGCTAATGACGAGTACGAGGCAAACCTATCATAAAAATCTATGTTCACTTCTTCCCATTTCCTTGTGGGAATACTGAACTCTTGTATGGACCCACTAAGTTTCTGGTGCTCAATCTTGACCTACTGACTTGTAGAGCACTTAGCTATAAACTCTGCAATATCTCTCTTCATCCCACTCCACCAATAGATCTCCCACAAATTGTGGTATATCTTCATGGCCCCTGGATGAATAGAGTAACGTGCACCATGTGCTTCTTTAAGAATTCATTGCCTTAAATCATCTACACCAGGCACACATAATCCACCCTAACAACGCAGCACATTATCTCCCCCTTGAGAGAAAATCTCTACTTTCTAATCTTTAACTGATTCTTTCAACTTAACTAGACTGGGATCTCTATTCTGCTTTTCCTTTACCTTAGAAACTAGAGATGATTCTGAGCTACTCAACACCCATACACTATCTTCTGCTGAATTGACTAAGCGAATACCTAGTCGGGCAAGAAGATGAACTTCTTGAGCTAGCTTCTTCTTTCCATCCTCAACATGAGCTACACTTTCCATGGACAGTCTACTAAGAGCATCAACACTACATTCGTCTTTATTAGATGCTACAGAATACTCATGTCAAAGTCTTTCAATAACTCTAACCACCTTCTCTGACACAAACTCAAGCCTTTTTGAAAAAATACATATTGAAGGCTTTTATGAACAGTGAACACATCAACGTGCACCCCATACAAGTAATGCCTCTAAATCTTTAAGGTGAATACTACTGTTACTAGATCAATATCATGAGTAGGGTAATTTTTCTCATGGGGCTTAAGCTGTCTAGAGGCATAGGCTATGACCTTACCTCTCTGTATGAGGACATAACACAAACCTACTCTGGATGCATCACAGTACATAATAAACCCATCTGAACCATATAACAAGGTAAGAACTGGGCAGAGGTGAGTCGAGTCTTCAACTCCTGAAAACTCTTCTCACAAGAATCTAACAACTAAAACTTAACTCTCTTCTGTGTCAATCTAGACATGGGGATGCAATAGACAAAAATCCTTTAACAAACCGACGGTAATAGCCAGCTAAATCTAAGAAACCCCTGATGTCTGCTGGAGAGATGGGTCTAGGTCAATTTCTCACCGCCTCGGTCTTTTGAGGATCAACCATAATGTCATCACCAGAAATAATATGGCCAAAGAAAGCTACTAATCTTAGCCAGAATTCACACTTACTGAATTTAGGGAACAACTGATGAGCTCTAAAAGTCCGAAGCACTATTTTGAGGTGGTTTGCATCATCACTTTCGCTACGAGAATAAACAACAATATCATCAATGAAGACTATGATGAACATGTCTAAGTACTGCTTGAACACTCAGTTCATCAACTCCATGAAGGTTGTTGGGGCATTCGTGAGACCAAAAGATATGACTAGAAATTTAAAGTGACCATACCGGGTTTGAAAAGCTATTTTTGGAATGTCACATTCCCCGACCCTGAGATGATGATAGCCTAATCTGAGGTCTATCTTGGAAAAGTAACTGGCACCCTGAAGTTGGTCAAACAAGTCATCGATTCTAGGAAGTGGATATTTATTCTTGACAGTGACCTTGTTCAACTAATGGTAGTCAATACATATTCTGAGAGAACCATCTTTCTTACGCATGAATAGAACAGGTGTGCCCCACGAGGAGACACTGGGTCTAATGAAGCCCTTATCTAGAAGATTCTTTAACTGTTCTTTTAACTCCTTGAGTTCAGCTAGAGCCATTCTGTATGGCAGAATTGTAACGCCTCAAGCCTGGTGCCTAGAATGCTACACGGTGCTCATGACCTCGAAGGACCACAAGCTAACCCATGACTGATATCTGTACCTATACACTGTATAATATATGTCATATAAATGCGGAAACATAAACTAAAAGACCATAAATTTCAAAACTGAATCATAATGTCTGATAAAACATAGTCTTAATAATGTGTTATAACAATACCAAAACAAAATTGAAAATACTGAAGTCCAAATTAAGTCTGAAATCTAGTCTGCATCTAGTCTAAAAGCCTCTACTATTTGAATAAGGAGTTGATGGGACATATCCCCAACTAACACCGTCTACTGAAGTAATAAAATAATGAAATAATATCATCCTCGTATGATGAGGACTCACCATTGACTCTGAGTACTGCAAGCTGGAATACTACTATTGCTCTGGAACTGGAGCTCGTGCATCTAAACTTATGGTATAGAATAAAACACCATAGTGAGAATGCATCAGTGTGATTGAATGTACTGAGTATGCAAGTGAGGTAGGCTAATGCAAGGGTTCACATACATGGATAATACTAACTGACTGTCTAGCATAGATGTGAGAATACATGCATAAATACATAATAACTGTGACTGAGTTTGTGATAACATGATTAATAAGTTTGAGTACTAATAACATGAGTTGTTTATAACTAATATAATTGATACTAAGAGACTGTATCTGATAGTCTAGGTTCTAATGGAACTAGCTGAGTTTCGTGCTATTCTGAGTTGACTGTATCTGACGGTCCTGAAATCTGAAGAACTATCTGAGTTCTTTTACTGAGACTTAGATTGAAACGGTAGGAAGTAGTCATCTAACCGACATGCCCTAAATGAGCTATTATAGTTGAGTTGGAGTCCAATCTATTATCTCAATTGGAAGGGTGTTAATACCATGCCACTAGTATGGTGGAACCCTCATCTGATAGCGTTGATCCACCTCATCAACCCTTGATCTGATAGAGTTAATGTCTCAACCTATGTTGGCTATATAGTTCTGAAATGTAAGGATTGCTTCTAGGAATCACACCCTCACCTGATAGTATGTGTTCCCACCCTTGGGTTCACTCGATGTTAATTTCTACTCCCAACTAGATAGACACTGAACATGAATAACTGAACTAACTAGACTGCATTAACTAAGTTTCATTGACTGATGGAATAGTACTGAGATTACTGAATTGCTGAGCTTTTTAAGATTTACTGAGATTACTGAGAATACTGAGTCTTTCTTGAGTCACATGACTGATTGAATTCTAATGAACATGGCTTGACTGAAGATATCATGAAAATATGACACTGGCTCTAGGCACACAGCTATATCGTACAAGTACCCCCAGGACTCGATAGAAGGAAACTGACCTAACATGACCCTTATAGATCATGGGACTAAAGTCCACAATTCATAATATCATAAGTTGGGGATTTCATACTACACATAGTTCTCAAAATCTTATACATGGAAGAGAATGCATAACACAACATGCCATAAGTCCATCCATCTAGTTTCATGAATATCCTATCAATAACCATAATGTATAATCATATCATAGAAGTCATTCCTCTCATAAGGGAATAGATATATTTGTCTTTTAAATCTTAATTTAGCTATAATACATGATTTCTAGTCTCTTAGGGATTTTACCAAACACCTTACATGCACAACTTAGGCATAGGTGAAGTCATCAAATTATTCATCATGAACAACCAAATTTACATATTTCCAACTCATATGATATCATAGATTCATAAAAACATATAAAGATTCCAACTTGGGAATCATTCAACATCATAAACATAGCCAAAATAACTTCACAACATCAAAACCATGATATATAAGTAAAATGGGATTCTTGAGCTTCATGGATGAAAGGAGTTCATGAATGAACACTGTGCATACCTTAATTCATGATTTCATGAAGACTAACGAAAAGATTCTTGGCTTTGAGCTTGAAATTAGATCCCCTATTGAAATCCTAAGTTTGTTCTTGAATTATTTTTTAGAGAAACATAATATTTTGGCTTCAAAAGGGTCAACTCCCGTGTTTAAGAATATATATATGGTGGCAAAGGACCATTTTACCCTTAGAAATTTGGGTGTGGAATGCAGAAAAATTAGCCTGGGTCTATCCACAAGGCGCCGCCCTGCCTAGTCTACCAAACTTAGCAAGGCGCCGCCCCACCTAGAGCGGTGCTAAGTCTAGGGCATCGCGGGTTTATCGTCTTTTGCTACTATTTTGGGCACCCAAATGTTCCCTTACACCATCCAAAAAATTTTGAAACTTACCCGAGATGTACAACGACCTTGCCCCATCATAACGCAACTTAAAAATTAAAAAATAAAGGTTGGGAAGGTCGTCAAATAAATCCCCAAAGTTTGGAGGCTTAAAATGAGACTAAGTGTTGAACACTTCGCTAAAATTTTCTAAGTGTTGGAGATTTTGAAGAGCTTAAATAGCTGATTTTTGACACATGAATTTGCAAGATCTTATAGGAATAGATATGGGTTGAGTATCTAGAAGAAGGTCTATTCCGAAGTCAATTCTCCTAACGAGAGGAACTCCAAGAAGATCTTCAGGAAATACGTCTGAGAATTCATTTATTACTAGAACTAACTCAAGAGCTGGAGTTTCTGAATTCGAGTCTTTGACTGCACAAGATGGTAAATACACCCCTTCGATATCATTTTTCTCGCTCTAAGGTACAAAATCAACTGACCCCTAATATTTGTAGTACTACCCCTCCATTCAAGGATTGGTTCATTTGGAAATTAAAAATGAACTATTCAGTTTCTACAGTCAACTAAGGCATAGCATGAGTGTAGCCAATCCATGCCAAGAATAATGTCAAAATCCATCATCTCTAACTCCATGAGATCAACTAAGGTAACTTTCTGAGATATTGTGACCGAATAGTTCCTGTATACCTATCTGGCTTCAATGGAAACATCTACTAGGGTGAACACTAAAAGGGCTCTGCAAGAGTTTCAGGATTGACTCCGAAATTGACTGCTATATATGGAGTTATAAAAGAAAGAGAAGCTCCAGGGTCTATTAAAGCGTAAACATATAAGTGAAAGACCTACAACGTACTAGTAACTACATCAGGAGAATTTTCCTGATCTTGGAGGGACGAAGAGCATAAAATCTATTTGGACGCTGACCACTGGTAGCACTAAAAGCGGTACCCTGCTGATTTGGGCGACCGGATGGAAATGAAGACTGATGGGACTATCCCTGATGGCATACATCCCTACCTTTCTAAGCAACTACTCGACACTCTCGAATTCGATGGCTTGTCTTTCCATACCCAAAGCACACATCACTACCCGCTCTACACTCACCCTGATGTTGTTTTCCATATTTCTAACATAGAGGATTGGTATGAGCACTTCTAACACTGACCTGGGATTTAGAGCCCAGTGCCCTATCCCTATTGTCGCTTCTTAATTTGGATACGGGAACACTGGCTGGAGAAGGTGCTGGGGCTGAAGACCTTTGATGAAACTGAGAAAGGTTACCACCCTCTGACTTTGGCTGACTGAAGTTAAAGCTACCCGTTCTAGCTCTCTTTTTCCCTCTCTCTCTCTGCTTAATATTTTGATCCTCTATCTGTTGAGCATGGACCATCAGCCTAGACAAATCCATCTCACTAATCAGCATTGCAGTCCTACACTCCTTGACCATACTATCAGACACTCCAAACATAAATTTGCTTATCTTAGACCTGTTATCAACCACTACATGAAGAGCATACCTAGGTAACTGAGTGAACTTAAGGGAATACTCCCTCACACTCATGTTTCCCTACCTCAAGTTAATAAATTCTAACACCTTGGCCTCCCTCAACTCCAAGGGGAAGAATTTGTCTAAGAAAGCTATGGCAAACTCTTCTCATTCTATAGGTCACGCATCAATAACCCTATTAACCTTCAACTGCTTAAACCAAGTATGGGTTGCATCCTGCAATTGATATACATCTAACTCAGCACTCTGACTAGATGTCACCCCTATAGTATCCGTGACCTTCTGAACCATATCTAGGAATTCTTGTGGATCCTCTTCAGACTTAGATCCCATGAAAAAAAGAGAATTTATCCAGGTGAAATCCCAAATTCTGGTAGCAGTAGTATTGGCCACTGGTTTGGCCGAAGCAACAGCTGGGCATTCATTTTGAGCTGCCACGGAGTTGGATAGAGTGGTGAATGCAGCCCAGAATTCTGCGTGAAAGACATGCTCATCCAAAGGATCCACTTGGACGGGCTGAGGGGCTGTTTGATTTACTGTTCTTCTTCCATTCTTCTTAGAAGGCATGTTCTGTAAACGGAGGGAAGAAAAGGATAAGACTGAGTGTTTAACTTGAGCTCATGCTCACTTACACGACATGAATACTGAAAGAAGGGGAATATTTTCCTAAACATCATGTAGCCTCTCGTCCATAAGTATGGCGCGCTACACACCCATGTACAAGATTTTACTTAATGCAGCTTTCAGACTTCCTCAAACACTTTAAAATCATAGGCTCTGATACTATGTTTGTAACGACCTAGGACTACCCCTAGTCGTCACACGGTGCTTACAGTCTCGAGAGACTATAAGCTAACCCATGAGTTGGTACCTACTGCGAACACTAAACAATGATATCATAATTATGGAAAAACAACTGATATTACCATAAGGTTTTTAATAACTAAATCACAACTGAAATATGGATATAGAAATAATTGACTGAATATGTTAAATATTGATAAAGTGATATGTCAACTGAGAATCTGAATACTGAATGACTAACTCAATGTCTGAAAAGCCTCTAAAATTGACTGATTGAATATGAGTTGATGGGACAATCCCCAACTAACTCTGCTAACTACTGAAATAGAGATATGAAGTAAAATAAACTTTCCTTGAATTATGAGGACTCACCACTGCTACTATACTGCTGATAGTGTGAGAAGTGAAGTCTAAGTATGATCCGAGAATCGAGCGTCATCACCTATGATAAGATACATCATATCATAAAATAAAAGTATGCGATCAGTACTTTGAATGTAATGGTATGCTAAATGAGGTAGGATGGCATGCAAGGTTTCATGAATAGAAATAATGAACTATCTGAATATACATGTACGAACATGGAATACTGAATAGAGATCATAAAAGTCTGTAAATATTGGAGATATGTAGAGCATGTAAATACTGTATATGTATAAAAGTATGTAAATACTAAAAATGAATGGAAATCTATAGATATTGAGGATGCATGACCAAGCATATAACGAGACTGTACAAAATTTATAGACTAAAATACTAGAATAACTGAAATCTATATGCTTTGGTCAAACAACTCTATGACTGAATTACTGAACTGATACTATAACTGAGACTACGACTGAGACTGTGGGAGGTATCATCTAACTGATTTGCCCCAATCTAAGATAATCGGGGTCCAACCTATAACCCCAGTTGGAAGGGTGACAATACCGTGCCACGGGTACGAACAATGGCTGTATGGATCCACTGTACTGGTATAATGTCCAAAGGACTAAGGGTGTTAAGCCTGAACTGACAGGTGACCCCTGCGAGATAGCCAAGCCTAATCTGACGGGTGACTTCTCATATCCTATGTTGGCTATGTAGTTCTGGAGTATAGGGACTGCTACTAAGAACTTTGCCTATCTGACGAGGAAGTTGCCATCCCTACACTCGCTCGGTACTAAATCCTACTCCCAACTGATTGACACTGAAATTCTAGACTATTTTGAGTTTAACTGACCGATATTCAACTATTCTGATAATGCTCATAGTATGTTCTGAAGGCTATTCTGTAATGCACTAAGACTAGACTGAATAAGCAGCTATGGTTTTCGGGTATTCAATACCCCAGGACTAAAAACAACAATAGTAAAATGACTCTAAAACATGGAGGACAAAACATGAAGGCTTTTATTAAATCAATCATTCTTGTAGGAATTTTATCAAACACTTATAGTTTATAGTTTAAAACAATAATAGGAATATCATGGAGTTCATAGAAATAGCATGAATTCAATATACTAGTAGTAAATCATGGGTTAGTTCAATAAATAATACTATTAAAACAGGGAGAACCAAATAATAATAATAATAATAATTTCATGAAAACATGGCAATAAATCATAATTCATGGAGATTCATCGGTGAAATCATAATTTGATCTCATAAAGCTTGAAAAGATGATAACTTTGAAATTTAATAGGTAAAAGGAACCCATGGATGAATATCTAACATACCTGGGATAATGAATTTCTTGAAGTTCTTGGTGAATTCGTGAGGATTGGCCTTGGATTTGGGGATTAGTGTTCTTGTTCATGAAAAGGGTTATTTTAATTGAGAGAATAATGTAAAAGTGAGCAAATAGTGCTCTCTTAGGGTTAAATTCTGTGTTTAGGTGGATTTGAGGTCAAGGGAAAAAAACAAACGGCCCCTGGGATTTAAAATCGCAAAACTGGAAAATTTCCCGATTTGTAGCCTTGGCGCGACGTGCCACTATCGCACCAAGCCACTGAAAAAGGGACAATTGGACATGGAAAAGCACTGTGACACGGAGCTAGCACGGTAAGGCTTTGGATTGCCATTTTGACCACCTTCGCGATGCGCCACCATCGCGGAGGCCCATTGGAAATTGCCAAATGCCAATTTGGACTACTCCGCAACGCGCCATGATCGCGAAGTCATACTAGAAATTGAAAATTGTCATTTGGAATCTCTCCACGATGTGCTAAGGATTAAAATAATGGTGTTTTACGGCTGGAACTTAAAATAACCATAACTTTTTATCGGTTATCGGATTTGGGCGAATTTTATATCGTTGGAAAGCTTATTCAATTTCCCATACAATGGAAAGTTGAAATCTTAAAATTTCCAAGTGCATAAAAATGCATTCATAGTTAAAGAAAGTCTTTGACATTCTAGGGACAAATTTAAGCTAGAAAAAAGTACGAGGTATTATAAAGATACCCATGGCCATGGACAACCTGCTAAGAGTATCAGCAACCATATTACTTTAACTGGATGGTAGTGAAGACTCATATCATAATCCTTCAACACCTCAAGCCACATCCTCTGCCTGAGATTAAGCTCTTTCAGAGTGAACACATACTATATGCTCTTATGATCAGAAAAATATCAACATGGACCCCATAGAGATAGTGACACCAAATTTTCACCACGAATACCACATCTAACTATTTCAAGTCATAAGTCGGATAGTTCTTCTCATGAACCTTTAAGTTTCTAAAGGCATAAGCAACCACCTTACCATGTTGCATCAACACACATCCCAAACCAACCCAAGATGCATCACAATAGATGATAAAACCCTCGGTACCCTCGGGTAGAATCAAGATCGGAGTTGAAGTCAACTTATCTTTTAGCTTCTCAAAGCTATCCTCACAAGCATCAGACCATAAGAACTTCACCTTCTTCTAAGTCAACTTGTTCAATGGAGCAGCAATAGAAGAAAAGCTTACCAAAAACCTTTTATAGTAACCAGCTAAACCCAATAAGCTTCGAATATCGATTATAGTCGTGGGCCCAGACACTTATTCACAACAACAACCTTTTGTGGATCCACCATAATCCTCTCACTAGATACCAATGACCTAGATAAGTTACGACATTTAACCAGAATTCATATTTAGAGAACTCAACATACAACGATTGATCTTTCAAGGTCTGCAACACAAGGCGGAGGTAATCGGCATGATCTTCCTCAGTCTTATAATACATCATAATCAACGAAGACAATTACAAACAAATCGAGAAACTGAAGGAAGACCCTATTCATTAAATCCATAAATATCACAGGGGCATTGGTCAATCCAAACAATGTCACAAAGAACTCAAAATGCCCATATCGAGTATGAAAAGTTGTATTAAGGATATCCACCTTCCTAATCTTTAACTGATGATACCCGAATCAAAGATCAATCTTAAAGAAGAATTTAGCACCCTGAAGCTGATCAAAGAGATTATCAATTCTCATAAAGGGATACTTATTATTTACCATTATCTTGTTTAATTGCTAGTAATCAATACACATTCGAAGGAACCCATTCTTCTTACATATAAACAATACCAGTGCACCCCACAGGGACACAGTAGGATGGATGAAACCTTTGTCTAAGAGGTCTTTCAACTGCTCCTTGAGTTTCTTCAACTCGGCTGGAGCCATTCTATATGAGGGAATAAAAATAGGATGAGTGCCCGAAATAAGATCAATACCAAAATCAATATCCCTACAGAGAGGGACACCAGGAAGGTCATCAAGAAAGACTTTAGGAGACTTATTTACCATAGAAACAGAATGTAAAAAGGACTCTCCAGGTTAGAATCCTTAACTTGGATCGGATGATAGAGACGGCCTTTGGAAATTAAGTTACGGGCTCTAAGATATGATATGTACCTTTCCTTAGGCACTAGAGAACTTTCCTCTCATTCAACAATTGGTTCATTAGGGAAATTAAGCATGACCTTACAGGTCTGACAGTCTAAAGAAGCATAGCGCGTGTGCAACCAGTCCATCCTTAAAATAGCATTAAAGTCAACCATGTCTAAATCTATCAAGTCTACCAGAGTTTCTTTATTACCAAAAGACACCGTACGACCCTTATAGACTCTTTTGACAACCACAGAGTCTCTCACCGAGGGTAGAAATAGAAAAAGGGTTCGATAGACACTCAAGACCGAAACTAAAATGCACTGCCACAAATGGGGTCACATAAGAGAGAGTGGACCCTGGATCAAGTAAACAATACACATCACGAGAAAAGAGTTTCAACATACCAGTACAATATCTGGAGATGCCTCACACTCCTGATGAGTAGTAAGAGTATAAAGACGTTCCCGACCAGTGCCGAAGCGAAAGGTAGCACTCTTTGGTGCAGAAATAGATAAAGAGGTAACAGGAACCTTGTTTGACATAGAAGCAACTCTAGAGGGACAATCCCACTACAAATGTCTAATTTGACCACACATAAAACATTGGTTCCTCCCTTTCTCGTACTAACCATGGTGGTGCTGACCAGAAAATCTGCAGAGAGGGTAGGATGGTATTGACTGGGTCCCACTGGCCTGAGATTAGGCATTGTTCCCTAAAAGCATCACCAGATGGATTTAGGTTAGTGGTAATAACCATCGAGTAGGAGTTAGAACTCTCCTAGCTCTTCTTCTTAGGACACTTCCCACTCTGTTGTTGGCCTCCACCCTATTCTGAAAACTAAAATTTCTTGTTCTGCGTCTCACCAATATCATTTTGCTTCTTTTTTTCCTCTTCGACTTATTGTATATACACGACCAATCTAGAGATGTCCATATCCTTGTTCAGCAGGCCAGCCTTACTCTCAAGAATCAACTCATAGGATAATCCCAAAGAAAACTTGCTAATACAGGCCCTCATATTAGATACCAATTCAGGAGCATACCTGGAAATTGATGGAATTTCAAAGCATACTCCTTGATCGCCATTCTTCCTTACTTCAAGTCAACAAATTCTTCTTTCTTCACCTCCCTTACCTCTTGAGGAAAGAAGCAATCCAAAAACATATAAAAAAAGTCATCCTATAAGGCAGAACCAGCATCCTCGCCTTTCGAATGATCCCACTCTCCATACCACTAGTACGTTACATCCTTTAATTGATAGGTAGCAAAATTTATAACTTCAACCTTTAAAGCATGCATAACTCGAAAGATCTTTTCTATCTCATCAATGAAACTTTGAGGATCCTCCTCAACCTTTGTACCAGTACACATTAGAGGATGCAACCACATAAATTGTCCAATTCAAGTGGCCTTGGACGAACCCATAGCAATACCAGCAGAACCCGATTGTTGTGACTGAGATGTCACCAAATGAGTCAATAGGTTAATAGAGCAACAAAACTCAGTATTAGTAACCTCCTTGGGAGGCGACTGAGTATGAGTGTCGCCCTCAGAAGTAAAATCAATAAGGATAGGCGTGACTCCACGAGGACAGTCAGAAGCAGTGACCCTTGACCGGGTCTGGACCCAAGAGTTAGACGAGCTTCATCCATATTGTCCTCAAACGGGACAGAAGAATTCACAAACACATCAGATCTTCTTGGAAGTATGGTCTGAAAGATGAGCAAATAAAAAAAATCAGAGGAATCTAAAAACTTAGACTTTACATCCTGAAATTAAAACAACAAGAAAGGAAAACATTCCTAAATGTCTCATAGCCTCTCTCTAATAAGTGTGTCACACTACACATTCATAAAAGAGACTCTACTTAACATGGCTTTGTGGACACCCAATTGACCATGAACCTAGGCACTTATACCAATTTTGACACGGCCCAAACTAGTGCTTGTCCATGATGGGTATCTCAAGTCCCATGTGGATTGGAGATTACCCCCTTTACCTAACCTAGTCAACACAACAACCTTAAGTGTCAGATGAATTCTGAATATCTAACAAGATAGTGTAAACTAAGACTAATATTAATTCATGAAATGTCTAAACCAATCATCAGTAATCAGACAACCGTATGCCAATCAAACCAATCCACCAAAAAAATATACCCAAGCCCATAGTAATCCAACAAAGCCTCTATAAATCAAAATCAATAAAATATCGGGATATATCCCCGATGATATCCAAAAACAAAGCCTGAACAAGGTCTAGGACACAATTAATAAAGACGATGAAATGAACTCTTCTGAAGTATGGAAGCTCATCATTTTAATGTCAACTTACGAACCAACTCAAACACCTGATCGATGCGTAGGGAAAATAAAAGAAGTTTTGGCGCGTGCATCGCATGGGGATATAGCGTTCGAAGATGGTTAACAGTTGGAGCGCTAGCATGTAACTCAATGATAGAGGAATAAAATAATGTCATTATTCAAAACCAAGTCAAATAATCTTATGCAATCACATGTATACATACATATATATATATCATGTTGGGATAGAAAACAAGGCTTACCATGAACTTTGAACAACATTAACCTTAGTTGTGTAGCATAACCGTCATAAAATAATGCACCCACAGGCTATATGGGCTAAGCTCTCCCCTAGCTGGAGGGCCCCAGTGTGTATAGCCGCACGAACCAGAGAATATTTATATATGTATATGCCTTTATAGGGGGACTCGAACCCCCAGCATAATCAAGGTGACTTAAGAACCAATGTATACAATATTGGGGACTCGAACCTCCCATTCATATATTCATTCGGGAGACTCAAACCCCTCAGTCATATAGACACCAGCACCGGCTAGCGTGGTTTTCGGTGTTAGTTCTTTAGACTCCACTTTCACGGTCCGACTACACATCCCACTTTAAAGCACAATTAAAACATTCATTACACATACATAACCATTATTATAATTAATTACCAAAGGCATATCATTGGTATTATCATACCAATCCCACTTGCAAGCGTACAACATGCCATAACCATTATTACTTAACTTGGGACTCAAACCCATTTTCTAAACAAAAGCATCAATTAAATTCAACATTTAGGGACTCGAACCCATTTAGCCAAATAAACCACCAAGGTTATAATTCAAATCAATTTATGGCTAATAAGGCCTTCATGTGACCATTTACCAATCAACAAAATTCTTAGGCCATTGCCTTGGTTCAAATAATAATTCAACATATGACAAAATCATTCTTATTGATATTTTCATAATTAGGTTGAGGGCATACCAGTATCAAGCCATTATTCAAGCCAAAAACCATTAATTTAGGTTTAACCATGACCCGTTAGTTTAAATCATTCCTAAGCACCCACATGTCCAAAACCATTATTGAAACATACATAAACACAATTTAAATCATGAGAAGTCAAGATTCAACAGTATGCAACCAAACCCTCAACCTTGATTTTCAAAACTACCATTAATGATTCATGAACAAAGCTTTAAACATATTTTTTTAGTGAACTAACAATGAAGGAAGATTCACATTCCTGAGTTACAAAGATTCACGAAGAGAATTTGATCTTTAAGCCTCTAGATGACCACCTTGAAGAAACCCTAGCCCAATATTTCTTGAGAAGTTTTTGAAAGAGTTTTGAGAGTGTTTTAATCTTGTTAAGTATAGAATAGATGCCCAATTTGTGTTATAAGATATGGGGTCTTAAGGGCTTGGGGTAAGAAATGTCTAAAATACCCTTATCTTAAAAGCTGTAGAAACCTAAGGTGGGTACAAGTTGACTCTCTAACTCATCAGCATATCATACAAATATCACCATCCAATCGTCACCAGAATAGAAAGTTTGATACTACATTCTATCCAACTTATGACTCTCTTTCCCAAATCATCACTAGACCATACGACTGGTAAGGTCTAGTCATTTCTATGGCAGAACATTAAGGGCTAGACAGTGGAAAACATATGATTGGACCCTATCCTTTCATCATATTACCATACAACTCGTATGGAGTCTCTTGTATCCAGGATAAAATTAGGCCAACAACACACTGGCCAACATAATACTAGTGTCTCTAGACTCGTCACCACATCATATGACTTACGGTATGAGTCGTATGATGAAAAGAGAGTTTAAAACTTTAAGAAATTTGTATGGGCCAAAGTTTGGGCCGTCTCATACATTTTCACAACCATGCGAGCCAACATCCTCTCATTATTTCCACCATCCATGAATTTTTACATGATTCATATGCCCAAAGAGTATGAATTTATCAATACCCACCAAAGGTACCATAATATGATTATTCACGTATACTCCAGGCTATCAACATCACATAAGACTCCACATAGTCACACATATCACGTAATATCCCAAATTCAACAGTTATATTACATATAGGACCCCACACAGACACAACATATAGATAGCCATTTTTCATAATTAGTTCCCACCCAACCTAGTCTGAAGAGTTAAGCCATAACCTATCTCAAATGTCGAAACTGGTCCGCTACACTTTAAACCCATGACCTTACTTTCCTTGAATGATTTCGAAATCAACTAAAACCAAGAAATATAGAATCTACACACCAAAACAAAATTAACGATATCTGTATTGCCTACTTTTGGTTTGAGGTCAAAATGGACCCCCGAAATGAGTTTTCAAAAAAGAAAGGAAAAAATAAAACTTTACTTCAAAATCGTGTTTTTCATATTTTTAGGAATCTACAGCTGAAAACTCAAGTCAAATCAAGTAAAAAATGAGGTTCAAATTAAAAAAAAAATTAAGCTTTACCGGGTAAAATCTTGGAATTCCGCATTAAAATCAAGAATCAAAGTAGTTTTGAAGGTTAGATTGATGAAAAATCAATAATTATAAGATTAAAATACTATTCAAGTGAAAGGGAGTGAAATTGGGGTTTAAAATCTAGCCCTAACATTTTTGAGATTTTGAGAAATTAATCAAGGAATTAGAGTAGAAAATGATAAAATCTCACATTAAAACAGTAATAGAATCAAGAAATAAATGCTAACTTTGCTTCTCAAGCTCCCACAAGCTTCACTTTTAAGCTCTCACATAATTTTAGGGTTTAACTCTCAAAAGAAAAAATGGAAGAATGAGCAAAATGAGCCAAAAAGGACTATTTTATAGTGCAGATTTTTCTCCACCAGATTTTTCCAAGTCCAAACGGACTTCGACAGGGTGTCCGAAATTTATTTGGAGTCCGATATACGCAAATGAAATATGTAATCATATTTACTTCATGTTCCAAACTCAATGGAGACATCAGATTTTTGAAAAAATGTCATTTTTACAGAGTTGACACCCAAAATTTGAAATCACAATTTTCCAAACGGAGGATCAAAATGAGATGAATGGCCTTAGTAGTGGAACGACCTGGCCTGAAACTGAACTGATTCTCACAAATGGTCAGAATCCTGCTCAACCTCAACTCTACCACCATTTCCCAAACCTTCATGGTATGACTCAATAATTTATACCCCTAAAATTATTATAACTTTGAATGTCTCCCTTGTTCTTATATAGTGGAATTACCATACTCCATCTCCAAGATTCGACCATATTTGCCACCCTAAAAATGATGTCAAACAACCTCGTCAGCCACACACCAAACCTTCATCTCTCGTGCTCTTCCAGAAATCCATCGAAATCTTATCTAGCCCAGTCACCCTACCCCTATGCATCTGCCAAATCGTACCCCTGACCTCCTCCACCTTGATACATCGATAATAACTATAATCATGATACCTCTCTGAGTTGTCTAAGTCCCCCAACACAAAGCCTTTTCCTCATTTTCATTCAAAAGTCTATCAAAATAGGACTGTTACTTCCTTCTAATAAGGACAGCCTCAACCAACACTTTGCCATCCTCCCCCTTGATACACTTCACTTAGTCAAGATTATGAGCCCTCTACTCCCTAGCCTTAGCAAGTCTATACAACTTCTTATCCCCACTTTTCTCCACTAAAGCCTCATACAAACTCTCAAAAGTTGTTGTCTTAGCCGTCGTAACCGCTAACTTAGCCTCCTTCCTAGCTAACTTATACTACTCCCTATTTGTATACTTTTCCTCGTCTTCCTTGTTCTCCACCAACTTTGAATATGCCATCTTTTTAGTCTCCACCTTTCTTTTAACTTCTTTGTTCCACCATCCGTCCCTTTTGTGCTTACCATATTGGCCTCTCGAGACACCCAATACTCTCTAATGGTCTCCCTAATACAACTGGCAGTCGTATCCCACATATTATCCACATAAATTCTACTCTCCCAAGCCCCAAAGTCGATAACTTCTCTTCTATTTCCAAAGCACTAGTCAATGTTAAGCTACCCCACTTAATCCTGGGTCGATTCTCTACACCCCTCTTTTTTCTGTCCTTCTTAATTACTAAGTCCATCACTAAAATCTTATGTTGGGTTGAAAGATTTTTGCTAGGTATGACTTTACAGTCTTTAGATAATGTTATATCACTCGTATTAAGGAGCAAAAATTCAATCTGAGTCAGCCATTAAACTACAAAAGGTAATAAGGTGATCCTCCTTCTTCAAAAAGCTTGAGTTCCAACCCCAAGCCCTCGTAAAATCCAAAAGATAAGTTTCTCATTCATTTCTTTTCCCAAAACTAAATCGCCATGCACATCATCAGAACCACTCAAAAAAAACTCAATACGCGCATTGAAATCTCCTCCCACAAAAAGCTTTTCAGTGCTCGAGACGCCCCTCACTACCTCATCTAAAACCTTCCAAAAATCCTTCTTCTCCTCCTCTTCTAAGCCTACTTATAGAGCGTAAGCACTAATAACGTTCACCGTAGACCCTCCAATGACCAACTTAATGGACATCAATATATCACTCGCCCTTTTAACCTCTACAACCTGCCCCTTAAGTTATTCATCTACTAAGATAACTACCCTATTTTTATGTCTTACACTACCCGAGTACCACAACTTATATGCATCTACATCTCTCTCCTTAGTATCTACCCATTTAGTTTCTTGGACACAAGCTCTACTAACCCTTCTCTTTCTAAGAATCTACACAAGCTTTATAGATTTACCTTAAAGCGTCCCTATGTTTCATGACCCAACTCTCAACCTAGAAGCACCTGTATCCCACCTAACCCTACTACCCCTCACCCCCAACCCCAGACTCGAACCTAGACCCGAGCCTAACCCCACACCAAACCTAAACCCCAACCCCAACCCCAACCTATGACATGGCCCTAGTCCATCATCTATTACCACATACACCACTCAAAAAGATACGCCAGAAGAAAAAGAATAAAAAGGGCAAGAAGAACACGACAAGCAAAAGGATATGGCTAAAAATAAATATGTAAGCAAACAAAACTAGCAAGCAGGTTTGCTATTCACAAGCAACAACAAGCAATATACTACCCACAATAAATAGTTATACTAATAAAGAACACCTACTATGCTACGGAGAACTAGGAACCAGTAATCCTACAAGAACAATTAAGAAAATCAGACAAGAAATTAAGATAGAAAAAAAAAAGATAGAAAGCCTAGACCAAATAAACTAGAGAAAAATGAACTAGAGAAGAATGAAATGAGTGCACCTAGGAAGATGAAGTGAATGATGTTTTCTTGATCATTTTTTTGGATTCTGACACATTGGCGCAGAAATTGGTCACCGACATTTGTTGTTGTTGCCTTTACTCTACTACTGGTACCGCATTCCTGTAATTGTTCACCAAAAAATGCACTATCTTCGAAGAATGTACTGGTCGTCGAAATCTTGATGTATCTACCTGAGAAGAGGTGATGGATTTGGACTTGTAGTACCTGCAAAAAGTTAGAAAAAAGAGAAGAAAGTTGTGGTCTGCGCCAGAAGTGAGAAAAATAATGATCAATTTTGCCAGAAACTGATGTCACCCACCAAAAACTGATAGGGTCGCTAAGCCGCAGATATGGGCCGCCAAATAAGCTACTAAATTTTAGTGGTCAGTGCGAGAAGTGGGAGAGAAAAAGACGACGATCAGTTTCGCTGAAAACTGACGCCACTGGCCGAAAACTGATGGGGTCGCTGAAAACACTTCTATTATTTATAAAATCTCAAGCAGAAAAAAAAATTCATGTCTCTGCTTGAGTGGTTGAGTACTTATTAAAGAACTAAAATCTGTAAGTATATATTGAAGGGACCAATCTAGACCTATTCCTATAGTTAAAAGACTTAAGGAAGAAAATGATAATGATAAGATTAAATTCTTTTTAACTATAAAGAAATAATATTTTTAAATGAAATTACAGCCCTATTTTGCCATGAGATTTTTTACTTATGTCGAATTGATGTTTGGCCATAAGAATTCAAATAGTATTTATTTTCACTTTTTTCGTTCCTATTTTTCTCACAAAAATTTAAAAACAACTTCAATTTATATTCATTACCAAACATAACTCTAACTCCAACTTAAATTCTAAAAACTCTAATTTTAACTCAAAATTTTTATGGGCAAAGGCATACGTAGTAGACATTTGTCCATGAGAATTTTTTTACTTTTTCTAAAAAAGTTATTTCACTTTAGTGAAAAGAGAAAATAGTCAAATGCCCCCAACCTATTATCGAATTTTTAACTACACACCTATACTTTATGGGGGTCCTATTACCCTCATAACTTTTTAAAAATAAAATATATACCTCCTCAAAAAGTCATACCCAGATCTGTACGAGGTGGTGAAGTGCACGTGCTTCGCCACGTAATAATACTTTTTTTAATAAGAAAATTATTTTTTATTTAATTATACTCTTTTCTATTCTTCTTTCCTGCCTTTTCTTTTTTTTTTTAAAGTAAACAATGTTGAAACAAATATCTGAAAAGGACAATAATAGGACTCAAAAATTTGTAACGGGAGTTAGGTGAACTAGGTAAGAGAATAGGAGAAAAGGAAAAAAGGAACAGCTCAACGACGTCGTCGGAGTTTGATGAAATGGGAGTGATTTTTTTCATCTTTGGATGAAGCAAAACATCCATCCCAAAGTAATGATTGAGAAAAAAACTAATATTGGGGATGATTAAATTGAAGAAATAAGAAAAAATTATAAGGGTTTAATTGGGTTTTACAAGGGGTATATATAACATTTGGTTCAAAATTATGAAAATTAGAAATACAGAAATGGGTTCTTGAAAATTATAAATATGACATTGATGAAAAAGAGAGGAAAAACTTCAAAAAAGTAAGAACGATTCTTGATTTAGTAAAGAGATAGTAATTATAATAAGTGTGGATGCATAAATCACTTTCTATCTATATTCACACAAATTGTAACTTAAATATTCATGAAGTTGATGTATAATAGTGTGCTGTCTAGAATTATTGGTGAATTTAATGACAATTTAATTTTTTTTATCACATAAATTATAGTTTGATTTGATGATTGTTTGATAATTTAGATGTTAATTTATATAGTGTTAAGAATTGTGGAAGCAAATCTTGAAGAAAATGTTAAAAATTGGAAGAGGAGATGAGGTTGCTATGGTGATGATGGTTCAGTTATGGTGGTGGAGCTCTGCAAATAAATGAGTTGTTGAGCTATGAAAAAAATAGGGGAAAAAAAATGAAATAGGAAAAGTATAGAGAAGAAAATAAAGATAAAATTTAAGAATAATATATATATATATATATATATATATATATATATATATTTAATAAAGTCAAAAATATTATAAAAATAATTTTTTTAGCATTTATTTTTACTTTCACACGTCTTGAAGAGAGTGAACACACTCTGTATGCCATGTCAGCATCTAGGGAGTATTAATTCTACTTTAAAATAGTTAAAGAAAATAATAGATATTTCATAAAGTATAAGTGTGTAGTTGGGAATCCGATAATAGATTAGGGGCACTTAACCATATATTTTTAGAAAAGTAAAAACAAGTAAAATTTACTATCTTTCCTATTTCTCTCACAAAATTTTAAAAACAACTTCAATTTATCTATATATTATAAATAGCAAGAAAGTCTTGCATAGGTTATTGCCAAGTGGCAATATAGGATACTGCCATGTATTACTTTTTAGGACAAATTAGTTAGGTCAGGTAAATTAGTAATTATTTTTAAATTTAAAATTAAAAATAATTAGACCTTTTCTATTTCAAAAAAAATCGAATTACCAAATTAAGAAAACCATGCAATTATTACTTAAGAGATTTATACCATCTTTTTTTTTTATTATTATTTAGAACTATCATATTTTTATATCTATTGTTAAACTTAAAGATAAATTTAAATTAACATATTTGAATTTAATTTATATCTTAATTATTCAATTAAAAACTTTGATTTAAAAAATGATTTGTAATCTAATTAAACCAAACATAAAATCATATTTAATATAAAAATAGTAATTAATTTTTTTTTAATTATTTTGATAAAAATTATAATTAAATATAAACTTATTAAAAAAATTGAAAAAAAATTGTAGAAAAATAAAAAAAATAGTTGTCAAATTTTATGACAAAGCTACAACAAGTTTGGAGTTGTCATTTTTCTTGAAAAATATGTTAAAGAAAGAAAAAATAACCCTAAGAGACATGTCCATTAACCCCTCCATTACTCCCACTAACTTACAATTAATTCAAATATATAGGATTAGTTTTACATTTTAAATCATTCAAATACTAATTCAACAATTAAAATACTATTCAAATTTAAAAAAATAAGTAGATTTCCTATAGAATTAACAGTTGAGTATTAATTTGAAGATAAAAAAGTATAAAAGCATAAGACTCATCAATTTAAATTATTTTCTTTCTTATAGTTATTGTTGTATTATCATTTCTTTTTTGAAAAATAACAATTACATTTTCATATCTCAAGATAGTAGAAAATTGTAAAATATCTAATTAAAACTTAAAATGTAAAATTATAAGTAAAACTGTTAACTCACCCCAAAAAGAAAATTTGAAAAATTAATAGAATGAATTTAAAAATAATTGTTTGAATTTGATTTTTATGCATCCTAATTAGTAAAACAATTATATAAGTCCTGAAACAAAAATATTTGGATAATAAAATAAACTATTTGAATTTTGGTTGAAAAAATAACATATTTATTAAAAACAAGTTTACAACCCTAATTTATCTTTATGAGGGAAAAAAAAGATAAAAAATAAGAAGAGCAAAATTAAGACACGTTCTTACCCTTTTCCCCACTAAACACGCACATAGAGAGTTTTATCCAAAAAGCAAAACAACATGGCTCCTTATTTGTAACAAAAAAATTAACTACAAGTTTTTCTCTCTTTTCACTTTATTTTAAAATTTTAGGTTATTTTAAATTTTTTAATGTATCTATCTATCAAATTAATATTTTAAGAACCAACAAAACAAAAATTAAAAATATAAAAATAGCAGAGACATGAGTATTTGAATTTAATTTCAGAAAAAATTGAAAATCAATTGAGTTACCAACTTATTTCTTATGTGATAGAGGTTAAAGGAGTCAAAAACTGTCAAACCATTAAAATTATTTTTTAATAGTAACTTTTTTAAATAAAACTGCCATAAAGAACTCATTATAATAATTTATTTTACTTTGTAGAGAGAATGGTCAAATACCCCCCCCCCCAACCTATAGTCGAAATTTTAACTACACACTCAACCTTTCAATTAGGCCTATTACCCCCTGATCTATTTTTTCCATTATTTATTACCCCCTAAATGCTGAGCTGGCAAGAAAGGTGAGAACACCCCCTCTAGGCGCGTTGGTTTAGTCCCAGCACGTTCAAAATTAAAAGTTCAGCCTTCCACGTGTATTATACACGTCATTTATTGTTTATTTAATAAAATAAATATGGAAAATTACTCTCTCTCTCTCTCTTCGAACGGTCATCTTCTTACTCTTTATATGACCCGTGTCTTTCTCCACCATTTTCCTTCATGTTTCAGCATTTTTGTTCTTTCTTTTCTCTTTCTTTAACTTACTTTTTAGCTTTTAATCTCAATTTGTACTTCGATTCTTGAATTTTATTTTGTAATTTGGTTCAACTATTAATTTAGGATTTTAATTTAATGAACGATTTTGGTTGGAATTCATGAAATGACAAATTCAAAATTGAATAAGCTTTGTATGGATGAATCAGATCCAATGTTCAATGTTGTTGTAAGATACAAACATGGTATTTTGGTTGACTTGCAAACTTCATGGTCGAAGTCAAATCCGGAAAGAAGATTTTGGTCTTACCCCTACTATGGTGTATGTATTTTACATTATATTTTGTTGTCAATGTATATTCAAATTATGATAATGTCCTAATTTCTAAAAAAAAAAATCAGTCTCAAAGATGTAATTTTTTTCTATGGAGGGACAAAGAAAAAGTGGATCCAAAATCAAATTTTATCATTCCAAGATTGGTGAATAAAATCAATGAGTTGGAACAAGACTTATGGCTTAAATAGGCTCAAATTGATAACTTGATGCGGGAGAAGAAGCTCAATGAAAGATGAAGACGGTGTAGGTTGGATAGGAAGATATTTTTATGTATTTTGATTTGTGTTCCTGCTATGTTCATCAGCAACAAATAAACTGAAATTAGTTGCTAGATATGGTCAACTATGGTGTAAATTTTTTACACTTCTCTAAATATATCAGACTATGTTCTATTATGGTGTCTTTTGCGTAGTCTTACTTCAGATGTTTGTTGTGCTGCTGCTATGTTATTATTTACACTAGTGCTGCTGGTATGTTAATGTTTGCACTTTTAAAATTGTGTTGTGTTCCTGCTACGTTGTTGTTTACACTTACAAAATTGTGTCGTGTATTGTTGTTATATTATTGTTTACACTTGCAGTGTCTTGTGTTGTTTCTATGTTATTATTTACAATTACAAATTTGTGTATTGTTAGGCAAAGTCTCATGCTGCTGCTATGTGTTTACACTGAAATTGTGTAATGACAATGTTGTATTGCCATTATATCAACTTTATAATCATTTAGCACAACAATAATGGGAATAAAAACATTAATTCATCAACAAAATATCCCAACTTCACACAATATCATCATTCATACCAACCATTAGGCACAACATAATCATTCATACCAACCATTAGGCAACATTCATCAATAAAATATATATACAGCGCTTTAATTATTTTTCAACATCAAAATAAAATTATTTTCATGTTAATTGATCTAACTTAAAACAGTGCTTAAAATAATCAACATCACTACAATTTCCAGGGCATCTTGGACTTTAAAAAAGTGTTTTTTTTACTTGAATTATTTGACTGCTTCCCACATTCTTCTTTCTTTTCTTCTCTTTAATCTCTTGTAGTTTTTTGTTGATATTGCTACTTTGCCATTCCATTTCAGCTTACTGGTAGAAGTTGGTGTATAACCAATGTTGCCAATTATATCAGCTGATCTTGTTACCTTTACTTGACCAGTAGAGCAGATCTTACTGCTAGGCATGCCAGGCTGCAGTGAAGGAAAAAATTTATTCAAAAACTCATATGTACATAAGATACAACACAGCTAGATACTTACATTTAGAACTTTGAATCCATTTTCAGCTTGGAACACATCCATTTTCATTACTTTTGACCTTTTCAATGGAGATGTTTTTTTCCTATCACTACCCCTTCCTCTTTTAGTAGTACCAGTCATTGAAGATGATGCACAATAATCAGAAGGTGCAGAACAGGATGCTGGAAAAACAGTGGGTGCAGAAGGTGTTGGTGTTGCATTTTTTGGTCTCCCTCTTTTTTTTTTTTTGTTGTTGACATGCTCTAATGATTTCTTATCTACATCAACATCCAAAATTCTGTTACTAACCTCCCCTTATAAACTGGTTTCCTCTCACTAAAATGTAAGATCCCACCATGATACCATCTTACAGTTATCAACGTAAAACCATTCATGTCTTACCTGACGACAATAAAGAATCAAATAAGACATTGTAGCATAGCAGAAACATTTTGGAAAAAGAAAAATAAAATTCATGAACATGCTACATAATTCAACACCAAAATAACAAGATATTAACATGGCCGTGCTATTAAACACTATTGATTTTTAAATTGTCATGTTAACAACAAATCGGAGAAAAGCCCTAATTTCTAATAAACCAACTTAAACAATCAACAAAAATCATAATTTCGGGGTTTAGCATAAAACTCTAATTAATTTTAACTCAATTTTGAAAAAAAATCACTCAAACTAACAACATATTAACATGCACGTCCTATTAAACACGACTGAAATTTTAAGTTAAAAGCTCTAATTTCTAATAAAACCACTTAAACACTCAACAAATCATGTACTTACGAACGAATTATGCTATTAATCGAACACTAAGACAACGTCATAACAGAAAGAGTCAGTTAATTTCACTCAATTAATTTATAAAATTGGAGATTACCTGAAAACCCTAATTCAATTTTTTCAATTTAGAACAAAAAAACACCTTGATATAGCAACAAGTTGATTGTTTGAAAATCTACAACCAAAATGTTTTGATTAGAACAAAAATCAACCAAAAAATTAATAAAATCGCGATTTAGAAAGTAGAGAATAGAGGAGAAAGAAAGATGAAAGGTTTAGAGAGAAGAGAGAGGAGAAAGGAAATGAAATTGAAAAAATAAAAGAGATATTTTATTTTGTTTAGGCGTGGGCCAGGCGGGTCAGGCGCGTGAAATGCATGAAAGTCTTTTTACTTGGTTTATGTTACCAGCTCAGCATTTAGAGGGTTAATAAATATAGAAAAAAATAGATCAGGGGGTAATAGATCCAATTGAAAGGTTGAATGTGTAATTGAGATTTCTACTATAGGTTGAGGGAGTATTTGATCATTTTCTCTACTTCGTATATCATTTATTCTAGATCAAATCATATCACAAATAACATATTGAATTAGATAGTTCATTGATAAATACATGAAACTTTGAATATACAATTATTATAAATACCAACCAAAAGAAAAATTGCAGACAATTAAATATTATGACTCTTTTGATTTTTGGGAAAGCAACAGATTTTAAATATTAGATATCTATTTTTTAATTTTAAAAATTAATTGTTAATTAAAAACTTATTATTTCAACTTCTGCTCCTTTTTTTTTTAAAATCAACAGCTCCTTCTTTATTGTGAAAATAATGTATATTAGTTAAACTTAAAAAAATTTAACAACATAATACCCATACTTTTTTTGTGGAAAGTTATCAAATTATTTAATTTAAATATTTAAAGTAATTTTTCACAATTATTCCTTTATAGCAAAATTCGTCCAAAATATAGACTTTTAACTACATAATTATAATTATTTGGAAATTTAAAAGTCCAACAATAAATATAAATAATTTGTGCGAAAAAAAATAACAACCACTTAGAAGTTACATTTTGAGTAAACTTAGATCTCCAAGTTTTTAACTTCTCCATACAATACTCTTCAGATAAGTATAAAGTTAATTCTTCTTCTACAATTAGTAATTAGTTTCAAGAACCCATCTTTAACTCTTCCTCAGTTTCATCATTCAGATTTTACTAATACTTTTTTTGCCACTTTTGTTTCAAATTGTATGATAGAGATTTCAACCAGATGATTATTTCAGGTTCGATTTCGAACGCTGCTGGTCAAGATGGTAATTTACACTTCTTTTTGAACACTTTGAGACTTTCGTTTCTTTTTCTTCTCTTCCTATTTCACGTTAAATATTTAGTTATTATTACCAGAATCATGTTCATGCGTAATCCTCAATATCGGTATTTAATATTTTTTTTATTTGTAGAATAATTATTTTATCGCGAAAATCAATATATCCTGACAAAATTTACAACAAGTGAAAGATATTATAAAATAACGTACGAAATTATTGATTTTTTACTGTATATTGTAATTACGTATTGTCACTCACTTTATTTGTAGGATAAACACATTTTCATATTTTATTTCGTATGGAAGATGATTAAGTATACTTGATCTCTTTAATTCTTATCTTATTAAGCTTTTTCTTAAGAAAATAAACTTAATAGTATTAATACAACAACAATAACAACAAACCCAGTATATTCCCACATAGTGGGGTTTGGGGAGGGTAAAATGTACGCAATCCATACCACTACCTCCGAAGGAGTAGAGAGGCTGTTTCCAATAGACCCCCGGCTCAAGACAAAAGACCGTAGACCAACAGTCGTGCAACATGATAAACTTATAGTATTAATAAGTTAATTTATTTTTGTTACATTTCCTTTGTATTTATGACTACATTTGAAGATAATGAGATTGATGACTTGAATAGACTACACAAAAATACATTCAAACTTGCATGCAATGTTGAATTATAAATTGAAATAATTTTAAAGAAAATAACACCTTTAAAATTTCGATACGTTATATCTCTACAACTTTTGTTAAGTTAAAGCAAGTCGTCTAATGAAAAATATATATTAGTCCTAACTATTGTTTGATGGCGAAATATAAATAATTTTTCAGGCATATGAAAAATTATAATTTACTAATAAGGATAAATCATATTTACTGATCATATTTAGTAATGCAAGAAATGAGAATCATCCTAAAAATGTGTCTTAGTAAGTTTATTTCTTAATTGTTTAAATTATATCACATTGATCTACTTATCCTATAATTATTTTTTTTTATTTTGAGATGAGAGGGCATGCATCATTTACTCATATCTTGCGTGGAGATTTTATTACCTCAAGAACCAATGAGTTTATTAGATGTACCATACATATTCTAAAATCAATGGTACGATATGAAATCTCTTCTTTCTTTTTTTATGATTTTTTTTTTAAAAACTATGAAAAGTCCTTGAAGGAGAAAGAAAAGTTAGATTTTTTTTTTTTTGTATTTGGAAAATGAATGTTTTTACATGTAAATTTCATTTGTGCAATCCAAGTACATGAACATTGGTTGGTCCTATGGGACTCTTCACAAATTCTACTTAAGATATTTTTTTTCCAAAACTTTTTGTTGTTTTCAAATTTAATTATTTTTTATATATATTTATTATACATGTCTTCTGATTCCGTACTTAATTTGAATGCAAAAGATATAATTTATTTTCTATTTAGATTTGATTTCAAATGCTTATGATTATGTTGGTTTCATGTCTCTTTAGTAATTTTAATTTTGTATGTAGGAATATTTTCAATATGTATGGTGATGAAGATGATTGTAGATATTAATCTTATTTTGATGATATATTAAGAAAAATCGGACTATTATTTCTAAAAAATTTGAACTTAACCATGATCTAATACTTTGATCAACTAACATAGCATTCAATGATTTCTCTCAAACTTAATATTATTGCATATTGATGATCTTTCAATTTATTTTTAAAAAATAAAATAAATAACAAACGAACTAGAAAGAATAGCATAAGGAATAATTATATTTTTATTTTATAAAATAAAATATATATATATATAATTTTTGCCTCAGCTTTTGATCCAAAGAGACGCTAGAGAGTTTCTGTTTTTTTCTTTTACACTATAAAAAAGGAAAGTAGCTCAATACTTTTGTTTTACCTTTTTTTCATTAATTATGGTGTATTTTAATTTTTCAAATTGCAAAAAAAAATAAGACAGAGTAATGAATATTAATAGTTTGTTTGGCTAAATTTAAATTAATTTATTTTGAAAAATATTTTTTTTTAGAAGTGTTTATAGTGAGAAGCAATTTGTATTTTGTCAAAACATTAGAAAACATTCTGCAATAATTATTGTTTGATCAATTTTTTTAAAGTGTATTTTAAAAAAAAATCTTAAATAAGTGCTTTTAGGAATAAGTCATTTTTTTAGCTTATGAAAAGTTATTTTTCCTACTCTAAAAATACTTATTTTCTTTCAAAAATTTAACCAAACACCTCATTTTTTCTTAAAAAAAATACTTTTAGAAAAAATATAAACTTGGTCAAATAGGCTATAGATCAAGTGAAATTTAGTAAAATATCATTAGAAACATATAATAATACTAAATTATGTATATTTTGATATAGCAAAATAAGAAATAAATAAGTAATGTCAAGTTCAGGTAGGATGTAAGATGGAGCACACAATAATCTTAAAGAGTGTGTATTTCACTTTAAAAAAATTACAAATAAAAAAACATGAAAATTTTATATTTGTCACGTTCAATTTGTTACTTGAAATCGTAAAAATGAAAAGAAATGGATAATTCTACTAATATATTTTCAAAATGAAAAGGCAATAGACAATTCTTTTAATATACTTATCATTTTGTAAGTTTATTTATATATGATAGTTTTTTCATATATGCATACACTAATTAGGTAAACAGCTACTACTGTAAAAAAAAAATTTGATTTGTGCGTAAATAAGATGAAACATTTTAGAGTCAGTGATATATAAATTAACTTTTTGAATGGTAAGAAAAAATCAATTATAAGAAGATTTTTATGTCTTTACTATTTTTATGCATAGTATTTTCTATTTAGTGTCAGTATCATTTTCGTATCGTTATATTGTGATATTCTATCATGCTCTTGAAATATAAAAAAGAAATCTTATTTGAATAAATAGACAGTAATAAAACAATACCAGCATAAATACAATACTAGATGTTACTCATAAAAATTAAAAAATTGAAAATAATATCTCAAATATGTCATAAATGGTTAAAATAAATATATTTCTATTATCTCTCTTCACTCTTTTTATTTTAAAAGATAATCCGCATATTGCATAGGATAAATACTACTAATATTTATAAAAAAAAAAAATATAACATTACTGTAACTTCACTAACTCAAACTTTAATGGAATATAAATGGAACATTAAAAAAACAGGAGTGTCAAATAAAATGAAAAAGTAATTTTAAGGTGGTTCAGTTGAGTGTGAGTGTGCGTCGGCAGATCTGGGCAAACAGCTTAAAATTCCCAAACGCGTCACGTCTGTTGAAAAAGCAGTAGACAGACAAAACAGCAAATCTCCATTTCCACACTCTCAGATTCCTCTCCATTTTAGTTAGTTAACCACACAAAACTAACAAATCACACTAAAAAAAAATACAAAATATAAGTAGTAACTTTGTTGATCAATGGCGTTAAATCAAGCAGGAGGAGGAGGAAGATCATCAGTATGTAGTCCAAAAGTGTTGAAAACAGTGTTGGGTCTTATGGGAATAAGCTTAGTAGCTTATATTTTGGGTCCACCTTTGTATTGGCATTTGATGGAAGGTTTAGCTGCTGTTAGCCGTTCTTCTTCTGTTGCCACTTGTCCTCCTTGTCATTGTGACTGCAATTCCGAACCATTCTTTGTCATTCCTCCAGGTATATATTTATTCTTATTCATTTTGCTTGATCTGATGTAATATGTGTTATTAACTGTTCAAGAATGTTGATTTTTAGCAATTTTTGTGAATATGGTTGAGGACCCATTTGTGGAATATGATTATTTAAAGACCCCTTCTGTTAAATTTGCCAACTTGTTGAAGACTCACATGTTAATCTAGTCATTCCTCCTGATGTATATTTCTTTTTTTTTTTTTTATCGTTTGGTTTTGTTTGATCTGATGTGATATATGTGTTATTAACCGTCAAGAATGTGAATTTTTAGCAGTTTTTATGAATCTGGTTTAGGAGCCATTTGTGGATACGGTCAATTAAAGACCCCTTTTGTTAAATTTTTCAACTTGTTGAACATCCACTTGTGAATATGGTCTTTTCTTCTTGTCTTTTGATTTTGGCTGATCTGTTTGTTATATATGGTTATTAACTGTCAAGAATGTGATTTTTTAGCAATTTTTGTGAATCTGGTTTAGGACCCATTTGAGGATATGGTTATATAAGGATCCCCTTTTGTTAAATTTTCGAACTTGTTGAATACCCACTTGTGAATTTGGTCATTTAATTGAAAGATCTCAACAATTTATACCTTTCTTAATTCTGTTTTTGGATCTTTCTTTTTGGAGCTCACACCCCTTGTGCTCTTCTGGTGACTCGAACTTCCAACCTTATGATTGGATGGTTGGAGGTGGAGGGTGTTTACCATCCGACCAACCCCTCTTGTCTGCTTTTGGATCTGGTTTCTAAATGAAGCAGAATCCAATTGATTGCACTGTCTTGGTTTCTTTATTCTGATGTTGCACGTATCGAATCAAAATTCTGCTAAAAATGCCACTGCGATTCAAAATTATAGTTTCTTCTAATTTCAGGCCAAATTGGGAAGTTCATACTGTTTGAAGTTCAGTTGCAGCCTATTTGTAGTTGTTATTACTTTTGTTAATGATTGATCTGTCCTTTTTTATGTTTCGGGCAATACTTCCATGCCTTTATTCATGAATGTGTTTTGACCTAAATTAAAGTATTTCCCGATCATCCTGCTTGTTGTTATATGTAATTTGGGATTATTTGGAGGTATGGCAGGAGCCAGGATGTATGGGTTAGAAATTTTGCTATCAACTTTGAAGAATGTCTAAACATGTGATTTTGTTTTCCTCTTATGAACCTGCTATCTTGAAGTCGAGGCTGGTATGGTTAACTTGTCTGGCTACCTTCACGCATGTTTTACAAGCTCGAGATATATTTAAATCTTTGTGGTTTGCCTTTTCCTAGTCTAGTAAATCCTTGAACAATTACAAACTCACCTATCAGATTTTTTAGTGATAGCTTTTGTGTATATGGAGGATTTCTCTTGCTTTTTGGCGCTGCTTGTACTGTGGAATTGTCATTTCCTATGATCTGCAGACCATGTCTTTTTGTAAGGCTTGTTTAGTATCTGGTTACATGAGGGTATTGGTTTGTCAAGAATTGCTCCCACTGACCTCTTATTTTTGTATGTCTTGCAGGTTTGAGCAATGCTTCTTTGACAGGTCAGTATCGTGAGATCTTGGACAGTTATTTAGTTTTCTTTGGTTAAGGCATCATTTATTTTGTAACCTGATGTAGGATTTCATCAAGTTATCACTTTCTTATTCTAGCTGTTTTCTGATGCTTACCTTTCTTAACATTGAGATCATCAATATTTAGTGTTCTACTCTTTCATGAATTTATCATCATAGGAATTATGTTTGGGTAGTATTTTTGCTTTGCGCTTAAGGATTATTTAATCATTCCGGGTTGGTGTTGTCAATTGCTCTCTCCTTCTAAAGTTACGTTAACTCCTGAGATTTTCCTTTAGATTCCGTATGTACCTTGATGTAAATAGACCCAAAGATGAAACATTAGTAGGGGCGTCTAATTAGGTTTGTGTTGTATCTCGCTAGTAACTAACTTTTAACTAATTAAGTAACGGATGTGTTGATTGAACCATTATTATTTTTCAAATAACCTGCTTGTGTGCTGATTGTACCCTTATTTTTCTCTTGAATAACCTGCTTTCTTCTGTTGCGACTGTCAAAAGATACCTTGAGTGAAAGACATTACGTGACACATGAAAACCTAGCTTTCACTAATGACTAAACTAACCTGTGTTAAATAAGACTTGGTTTTCCCTTGTATGACACCTGCCTTCATCATATACATTGTTTTGGACTTTTGAAGGCTCCCCTGATCGACGGAATTGCATTTAACATGAAAAGCATTAGCTTTATATAAAATTACAACTTACAAGAACTTAATAGATCCAAAAATTTGGACGAGTATTCCTCCAAATTCTATGAGCATTTCTACTGCTAGCCTGATAACTACTTTGAAGAATTTCTGGACTAGCCTTCCTCCTTCTCCCTCTCTATCCTTTTCAGTTTCTCTGTTCCTTCCCTCAATATGAATTTACTTTGGCTACCAAAATTACGGTACCGTACTTTGCTGAAGTAGATTACAAACATTTTTTTCTTGAAGCAAAAGGATCACAACATAATTGCGATTAATTTAATTGTGAAAATCATCTGAGGAGAGTCGTATAGCATGTATCATTATAAATCTGAGTGTATCATTATAAATCTGAGACTGTAAATGGACAAGAAAGAAAGATTTCTTATGAGTTTATGTCAGATACATCTAATCTGTGTTTCGGTAGAGCAAATCTTCTGACTTCAGACACGACACCTTTTAGTACTTGGTAGGTAAGAAATTAATTTTGTTGAACTTCTTGTTGTAAAAACATTTATTTTGTTGCATCCAATATACAAACATCTAAAATATGATGGTTGAGTTCAAAGATTTATGGCATAAACTCTTCGATTATCCAGATGATCTGCAAGACTACAAATTCTTGGCATCCTAATAAGCTGAATATGTTCAAAATATACTAGAGTAAATGTGAATCTTCTTTCTGTCAATGTGAACCTCCTACATTTTATTGTTCAAATATTTTTATTTTTTTCGTTGTAGTAACCATATACTCATCTTTTTGAGGATTGAAATCTATATTTTGTGACTTGAGATCTAAAAACTTGGATTTCCTTTCTTATTCAATGTTTTGCAGATTGTGCTAAGCGTGATCCAGAGGTTGGTGAAGACACAGAAAAGAACTTTGCTGACTTGTTGTCTGAGGAACTTAAATTGCGAGAAGCTGAGGCCTCAGAAAATCAGCGGAAGGCCGATATGGCGCTTCTTGAAGCAAAAAAGTTGACATCCCAATATATGAAAGAAGCAGACAAGTGCAATTCTGGAATGGAGACGTGTGAAGAGGCAAGGGAAAAAGCTGAGCTTCTCTTACTGGAACAAAAGAAACAGACTGCTATCTGGGAGACGAGGGCACGTCAAAAAGGATGGAAAGAAGGGGCAGCCAAGTCTCGAACTCAGTCTCAGGGAAATGTACAGACTATGTAACATGTCCATGGCCTCAAGTAGCATTTCTCTACTTGATTTGATGCCAGGTTCCGGTGCAACAAAGTTGTCTGTAATTGAGTCTCAGCTCAAAATGTGTTGGCATATGAATTGATTCCATTTGTTTTGAACCATATGGCCGATTTTAGTTTAGAGGCACTATATAATCTTTATCTCTGTATGCCTAGCCATCTGAAAAGTTACACTATAAGGCAAAGCCTTTCTATGTATCCTGCTGAGTTAAAATTCCACTAGTAAAAGTTGAGTGAAGATTGTTATCAACTGCCGTACAAAATCTTCATCTGGAAGAGTGTCATTTTGCAACATTTTCTATGTGTGGATGTGAACATAAACTGTGAAGCGTTATGTCTCGTTGTATATATACGTATTTTTAGGCTGGTGATGCAATTTTGGCAGGCTAGTTTATTACTTTTTGTTCCCATTCTTGCTGATTTACCTGGTACGCTGAAGTAGACAACGATGGCTGGTCGAAAACAGAGGCAGAATAAGACTGAGTAAAGCACAAACTTCACAGTTCTTTTCCTCAAACTGAGTTTTGATGCCTCAATCCATTATATGTCATGATATTATCTACCTGGGACATGAGCCTAACTCTATAACTCACTGTTACACAAAAATGGATCTGCAAGCTAGTTAGCATTGCCTACATTAAGTTACAGATTGTTGAATTAGTTAGAAGCAGTTAGGAAATTAGATTCTTTTCTCAGTTCCATAAAAAGATATTGTATCATTTCAGATTCACTCATCATTGAATAATACTACAGTTTTCCTATTAAAATCTTATCTTCATCTTCTTCCTCTCTACATCCGTAGGTTGATTACTCGAATCTTTTTTGTTAATCTCTAAATCAGTTTCTAAAATCTCGTATTCTACTTGAATCTCTGCATTTTGCATTTTAGGTAATATAGACATCAGAGTCGTGGCTCCTTGGACCTATTGTCATTATGGCTAAACCCTCCTCCACAACAGCAAATGATAAAGAAATTAGGGAGACCTTCAACCAAATTAATGAGGGAATACAAGAATCAGGTTGGACTAGAAAAGATGATGGTCATACTTGAAATCTAAACGCAAGTCTTTAAGCAATAATAATCTTCCTCTAGAAAAATATTGATTTAACTAAATTTGTCCTATAGCTATTCCTTATTCGGCTTCATGAAATGACATAAAGTCTTCTAAACTTTCAAGTTAATGTATTTTTTCCGTAAGATCTTGAACTAACATCTTATAAGATTCATATTTGGTGATTCAACTTATGTCAAGACTCTTGAGATCGGATTCTTCTGTTGATCCTGCACATAGCGGAAGCTTTAGTGCACTAGGCTGTCTTTTTTTAAAAACAGAAGTGTTATTCATCCACTTGTGACATGAGCTTAACTATGTAATTCACTGTTGCACAAAAATGGACCAGCTAGTTAGTTAGCATTGCCTGCATTAGTTACATATTGTTGGATTAGTTAAAAGCAATAAGGAAATTAGATTCTTTTCTCATTTCTATAAAACACATTGAACACTCATCATTGAATAATACTACAGTTTTCCTATTAAAATTCTATCTTCATCTTCTTCCTCTCCACGTTCATAGGCTGATTATTCGAAACTTCTCCATTAATCTCCTAATCAGTTTCTAAATTTTTGTATTCCACTTGAATCCCTGCATTTTAGGTAATATAAATATCAGAGCCATGGCTCCTTGGACCAATTGTCATCATGGCTAAACCCCCCTTCACACCAACAACTAACAAGTGATAAAGAACTTAGGGAGACCTTCAACTGAATTGATGAGGGAATTCAAATATCAGGTTGAACTAGAAAAGATGTTGGTCATAATTGAAATCTAGATGCAAGTCTTAAAGCAATAATAGTTTTCCTCTAGAAAATATTAATTTAACTAGATGTTTCGTATAGTTATTCCTTATTGACACTTCATGAAAACTACACAAAGTTTCTAAACATTCAAGTCAGTGTAATTTTTCCGTAAGATCTTCAACTTACATCTTATAAGATCCATATTTGGTGACCCAACTTGTGTCAAGATTTGTCAAGCAATCTCTTTTGAAAGTGTAGACCGTGAAGGCATGTATTTCTTTTTCAACTTAATAAATTCCTAGCCCAAATAACCTCTTAATTGACTTGTTACATCTCATAATGAAACAATGATTAGGACAAACCACGTATGAAAGTATTACAAATTGTATAAAAGAATCTTGTATGGGGTTTCGTAAAGAAACTTGATTACCATCTATCTCATAGTTTATGATGGTCAGATGCCTTTAAGTCAAAGAAAATCAGGTCATTCGCTAATCTTGTTTATGATAACTCTTAGGCTCGTTTGGTAGAGTGTATAAGATAATACTGAATAGAATGTATTACTAATGTTGGGATTAGTAGTGGTGGAATTAGTAATACAGGGATTAATAATACTGAGATTATTTTTTATGCAGTGTTTGGTTTGATGTATTGAAAACAATATATATTGTTATATTTTAAAAAGAATATTATTTGTTTACAAAAAAAACCCTTGACATACAATAACTTTTTATATTTACTTTGCAAAGCTTTATTATTCTTTTTTAAAAAAAAAAAATCAACAATATAACTATAGTAATAACTTATTTTGAAATTTTAAGATTTAATCATTCACTAGCAAAAAAAAAAAAATTGTTATCTTTTCTTTATTTATTTTTTGTTCGCACTTTGTGGTGTTCTTAAGTTGGAGGGGATACGTGTAACTTTTGAATGAGACAATTGCATCGTTGTTAACATAAAATTGTGTTCCGTAAATTGTTAAATTTAAGATTTTTTTTTTATTTGTGATACATTCTATTTACAAAATTAAAGCTATATGCAACCATGCAATTTGTTTCGGGCTTTGACAAATAAGTATTTTCTAAGTTAATGGAGCAGTTTTTTTAAGGCAAAATTACCGAAAGTAGCATATTTAAGACTATAATTACAATAAATAGCAACACTTTTGTAAAATTAGAGTTTATAACAAGAGTAACATTATTTTACTTATTAACTAGGCAAATGTATGTTTTACTCTCACAACTTTACATTTTTCTATTTTCACTCTATTATTTCACCTTCCCCAAATATAGCCATATATTTTACCCTCTTTTTTTCATCTTATTTTCTTTATCATTTTATATTTTTATTTTATTTTCATTTTTTTATTTTCACTTTATTTTCTCTCTTATATTTCTCTTCTTTTTTTCCTTTTTCGTTTTTTTTTTAATTTTTTTTTTCCTTTTTCATATTTTAAGATCATTATCTTCATAATCTTCAAGATTTTAAAATAAAACATCATTACTGTCTTTCACTATCTTATGTCTCTATCTTTTTTTTTCTTGTTAGTTTTTTTCATCTTATTTTTTTATCATTTTATTTTTTGATTTTGATTTTGATTTTTTTTTCATTTCTACTTTATTTTCTCTCTTCTATTTCTTTTTTTTTTTCCTTTCTCATATCTTGTTTTTTTCTTTTTCTATTTTCGTTTTCTTCTTCTTCTTCTTCTTCTTCTTCTTCTTCATCTTCTTCTTCTTCTTCTTTTCTTTTATTTTCACACTTCTATTTCTCTTTCTTCCTTTTTTTTCACTTCTTTTTTTTTCATTTTTTTCTTTTTATATGTTTGTTTTTTTTCCTTTTTTACTCTTCTATCTCTAACTTTTATTTTGAAAAGACAAATATGTATATCACATACACATATTCAAAAATATATAAAATACATAGTCATACAGATCTGGATATGTATTTACGGTACAAAACATACATATGTATTTACGTTATACATATCATATTCATATTAAACAGTAACAAACATAACTATACTATATATCTTCATATGTATTTGTGAAATACAAAAGTGACTCATATAAAATAAGAATATACATATGGATCAGGTATGTGTTCTGCAAATACATATGTAGAGCTATATGTATTTTATACGGTGTTGAATTTGTCTTTGAACTGTACATACTACGTCATTTTAGAGGGTAACATATGTACTTATTTATTTTCTTTTACTGTTTAAGATATCTATCATGTATTTTTTTATTACCTTTATGTATATGTATATAATTGTCATTTTATTATAGAGATTTTGTGTCATATATGTTTATATATACATGTGAGTCAGATATGTATTTCTGTAAATATTATGCAGATATATATGCATATTTTTTTACCGTAAATACATATGTAGATCTGTATGTCTATTTATTTTGTATATTTTTTGAATATGTATATATCATATAGATATTTGTCTTTTAAAAATAAAAGATAAAGATAGAAGAGTAAAAAAAAAAAGAAGTGAAAAGGAAAAAAAAAAGAAGAAGAAAGAGAAATAGAAACTAGAAATAGAAGTGTAAAAATAAAAGACAAAAAAAATAAAAAAAGATGAAGAAAATGAAAAAAAATATAAGAAAAGGAGAAAAAAAAAGAAAACAAAAAAAGAAAAAATAAATAAAAATGGAGAAAGGAAAAAAAAGAGGAGAAGTAGAAGAGAGAAAATAAAGTGGAAAGAAAAAAATGAAAAAAAAAATAAAAATAAAAAATGATAAAAAAAAATGAAAAAAATTAAAAAAAAATAGTTAGAAATATAAGAGAATGATATTTTGAACTTTTGAAGATCATGGAAATAATAATCTTCATATTTGATTTTGATTTGGAAAAGGAATCTAATAATACAAATAAGAGTAATTTATGGGAATTTAATTAGATGGAATAATTATTCCTTATTTAACTCAACTAATTTGAGTAAAACAAGGGCAGTAAATCTTGTTGTATATGTATTTGTATCGCAATAGTTTACTTAAATATAAAATATAATTTGCTATTTTTCATAATTATGAAACTGTTGCTATAAAAATTACAATTAAGACTCTATAGTTGCTATTTCTGAATTTTTTCCTTTTTTTTAATGATTAAAATTATTTAGAGGAATATTATCATATTGAAAATTGAAAAGAAATAACTCATATTGAATAAAGTAAAAAAGATTTAAAAAACATTTAAAAGAATTTAAGGGCATTTTTGTCTTTATTAATATTTATCCATGGATTGTAATTCATGGATTACTAATCCAACCAAATTGGGTGTATTAGTTATACACCCTATAATACCATATAGGGTGTATAACTAATCCATGTATTAGTTATACATTGCTCCTTATTTGCTACCAAACATTGTATTAATTTATCCCACATTTTAATACATGGATTAGAAAAATAAACCCTCCTACCAAACGACTCCTTAGTGTTTTATCATTAGTTAATCTACATCTACATCTACATCTACAATATATTAAAAGTGTGAAAACTATTAGAAAAGTAATTTGAATTTTTTGTACACCATAATAGATAAAATTATCATTTACTATTTTTTTCAAATTATAATTTAACTATTTTTTTAATAAAATTACTTTTGGCAACAAAGTTATCAACGTATATAAACACTAATGATATTATTATTTATAAAAAAAAAAAAAAAAATTACCATCAAGAGAAATCCTTTTTTGGTTATAAAATGTTACAACACTTCCTACCAAAGGTCTATAATTGTCAAAGATCTAATTTTGGCAGAAGGAAGAAATTGTTGATTTGGGGGAAACTATAACTAACTAGTATTAGTACCCGCGCAATGCGCGGTCGATATTAAATGAAATTAATTATAAAAATTATTATCTTATTAATTTTATATAATAAAAAATTATTCAATATCGTTCACATATTTGAAATTAATAAATTTATGCCATACAAAAAATAACTACATATTAAAATATTAAACTTAATATCATTAATTACATAAAACTTAAACATTTCTTTTCGAAAGTTAGTATCCTCATGCAAATAATATTATATTGCAATATAATTATTTGAGAATATTAGTTAATATTGTGATCTAAAAATTAATTTAGTTTGTAAAAAAAAAGTCATATAATTACAAAAGAAAATGCATATTTAACATAACTATTATTAGTTAAGTGACTTACTTGTAAATTTAATTAGAAAAACAAAGAACTAATGAAATATATGTTTTAGAGTTATGCACATGAGGCTTCTCTATAAAATTTTAACTTTAAATTTAAATTCTTTTATATTAAATATTTTAATTTGCACCTTCTTATCAGAAGGAAGAAAGGAGTTTCCCTTTCTCTTTTCTTGTCTTAATAGATTTTTCCTTCAAAGTATATTTTGTATTCCTTTGCATGATCTTAGTCATAGTATATTTTTTATAAATTTAAAATATTTTTACGTCAAGACAAATATTTTGAGCAAAGTCTCAATAATAGTCAATTTTCCCTCTCTCATATTTTCTTATTACCATTTTTTCAACAAATAACTTATAACATTATCTAAAGTCCTAACATGTTTGCACAATTTCACAATGTTCACTTACTCTCTTATGATAATGGACCAACAAATATTAACGAATCTTATTGTATATTATTTTTTTTTTGAATAAATGGTTTAGTCCTTCATAGGTTTGAATATTCACTTTTCAACTCTATTTTCGATCAACATCATACTTTCTCAATTTACTCAATTTGAATGAAATTATAAATATTAATCACTGTCGAAATTGAATTTCCTCCCATCTTATAACATTCAACTAATACTTAACATCTCATGTTCATTAGTACAATAAGATATTAATCTTATTCATCTTAATCTGTTATATTGTACAAAGTAGATCAAAATAATTATTGCATCAAAAGATCTACAATATTTTAAAATTGGAGTTACAAATATAAATATAAACATGATTGAACTCATTGTCTTTTTATATCAACTAAAACGAAAAAAATAAGAAAGTTTGTAGCATAATGTTTACAAATAACAAATGATAAATGACATTTACTTTCTCATTAGTACAATATGCTACGTAAAAGTACAATAATATTTGCAATAAGAATTTAAATATAATGAATTTAAAAAAATCAATATTCATAAGTATTTGATTTATTGAATTTGAGCATCAGTCAGCAGATACTCACCCAAATTTTGATCTTCGATATATAGCTTTTGAGATAGTAATCCTAATGTCGGGTAAATTTCATAGATAGTTATATCATTTTTTTACTAAGGTCCCTAACTATCATTCTTAATACAATATCATAAAATTTTCAATATACTATTAAAATCACACAATTTAATTTACAAATTAATTGTTAATCATAACATATAGAAATATAGTATAGACAAATCAAGTGTTTATTCTAATATATAAAAATATAATGGATCAGTAATTTAGTATCATAGTTTATTAATTTTTGAAATCATATTATTATCTCACTAAAATCTAAAGCAACAATATTTGCAATGCAAAAAAATCAACTATCTAATATCAATATTAGTTTCTTCATATTTAATGTATAATTTGTAAATTTTTATGTTATTGCTAAACTTCTCCTTGCAAATTTTGACCAAGATAAATTTTTATATGTCTTTAAAAATGTATGACATATTAAAAGATCACTAACTTAAATTTTCAAAGAGTACAAATTATATTTTTTTATAAAACATAAAGTACATGAATACTGGCTTATAAAATTTTCACCAAACATGTAGAAAATAAAACAAATATGCAGCATAACCTATACATTTAGTTGACTTGATAAATCAAGGAAAATCTATTCTAAAACAATACTCACGGGAAATTGAGATTCTAGCGATTATCACGACAAGATAAGTTGTGGCAGAAATCAATTGTACAATTCATCTTCTCCAACATTTTATGACAGAAATTAATTAACTTTTACTAAGTGTAGCCTTCTTATATAGTGGTAAATCGTTATGACATTAGAACTTCTAGATTAATTGCAGTTGGTAAAAATATTCTTTTCCATATATATGTATAGAATTGTTATTTGATTATTCATTTTCTATTTATATTTCTCAATCAATTTTGTCATGCTTCCTTAATTGATTTACATTAAATGAAATCATAAATACTTTTTTGTCATATAAATATTCATTTTTATAGTAATACTTTAATTGCATATATTCTAATTCATTAGTAACTCGCACCTATATTTCATCAAATAAAAATTATTATAAATTTTTATTGATATTTTTATTATTAAAAAATATTTATTCCTAATTCACTTTATTGATCTACACACTTAAATTTTTATATAAGATAATTTAATTTTTTAATTAATTTTTATTCATCAAAACTAAGTATCGTTTTCAAATTTGATTATTTTAAAATCTGAAATTATTCTTACAGACATATATAAGATTATATAATTGGTCAATTAAAGAATAATTTTGTAAATCAAAATTTTATTTGACTTCGAATATTAATTAGAACTATACAATTTTAGTAGTTATTTTCGATAAACATTATGCAATCTTTTCTGTGTAGTAATATTCATTTTAATTTTTTTTTAATATTTATTTATTTTCAATCTACCCTCTTTTTAAATTCAAGACTATCAATTATTCATTTCCTAATATAGAGTGATAGTGTAATTACTCATTGATAGTTATTCTTAATTATAAAAATCCTTTCATTAAATATGAATACATATTGTTTTAAATATAGATTACTTAAAATATATCGACTGAAAATTCTTCCAATAAATATGAATGCATATTTTTTAAATAAAATTTCTTGAAATATATTTCTTCCATTTTGTAGTCCAAAGTTACCATTTGAGTGATTATATCTTTTTTCATAATATTTTTAATTTTGAAATAACTCTTTGATTATTATATTTTTTTCCATATAAATTCTTTGGTTCCTAATTGGTTATTCTCTTAATTGATATTTCTTGATACTTTCTTGATTTAGTCAATTGTAATCAAATCATAAGTGTTCTTTTTTATATAGTATTGTTACTTAAATTAATTAAATACACATTTTGAGTGATGACATCTTTTTCATAATATTTTTAATTTTGGAAGGTCTCATTTGTCATAATAATATTTTTCATAATAATATTTTTCATATAAGTTACTTGATTATTAATTATTTATTATCTAATTGATTTTTTTTTAATGTTTTCTTGATTTACTAAATTATAGTAAACTCGTGAATATTTTTTAAATAATATTACTATTTAAATTAATTGTGTATATTTTTTGAGGGGTAACTCTTTTTTCATAATATTTTTTTATTTTGAAATGAATTTTTGATTATTATAATCTTATTCATATAAATTACATCATTACTATTTACTAATTGATTTTTTGTAATATTTTTTTGATTTATTCAATTGTAGTAAAATCATAAATATTTACCTTTTATAATATTATTATTTATGTTGTTTAAATTAATTGTTCACATATTTTAAGGAATGACATCTCCATTGAAATATTTTTTATTTTGGAATGACTTTTCGGTCATAGTCATTTTTTTCATAGAAGTTGCTTGATTACTAATTGATTATTCACCAAAATAAATTCTGTTGCCAACAAAATAGATTCTTGTTGCCAAAATACCAAGTGGCTAGTTCTCAATATGCCACTTGACTTAATTTTAGGCTAACTTCTTTGCTTTATTATATATATATATATATATATATATATATATAGAGAGAGAGAGAGAGAGAGAGAGAGAGAGATTGTTTCATCATTATAAAAATTGTGATATTTGTTGAAGTCATTTAGTTCTCTTTTGTAAGTTTATTTTAACGTTTATATTTTTAAAATAATTCTGTTTGAACTTTAACTAAGGCATATATACCTTTGTTTTTAATTAATTCTAAACTGAATAAAAATGAAACGTGCACATTCAAAGAATAGTATAGCTACTCCACCTTTATATTTCTTTAATAATCGTATAAAGCTTCTATTATTGTCACAATCATAGATTAATACACCTAATAAATTTGTATAAATAACTGAAAACTCAATTATACTGATAATTTTTTCAAATTCATGTTTGTTTCCTGTACCTTTTCTATTATTTATTGTAAATGAAATGGATAATATACAACATTGCTATCAAAATTTCAGCTCATAAGGAGTTAGTATTAGAAATATTCAGCTCGTCAAGATTTACGTTAAGAGGGCATTAATGTTTTAGTTGCAACTCAAGACATTTGTTCATGTTTGAACTAATTCATTCAAACTGAAAACACATTATCAGTAATCAGCTCTTACTTTATATTTTTTTACGTGCTTTTTAGTGTCACTTGATAGATAATGAAAACATCTCAAATCAAGCTCCACATTATCATGCAGGTATAATTTTATTACTCAAAAGATAAAGCATCAAACAAAATTCTCGAGTGTAGTTCATTTTTGAATTTAAGTACATTTTACTTAAAACGAAAAAATGTACGGATGAATTTTCTCCCAAACAGAAATAAAAAAACTAAAATCATTAATTACCTAGTTAGCAAAAAGAACTTTCTACTTTCCTTTCTGCATCAGATTTCTATTATTGTTTTATCCTTCTCCTTCAATATAAATCTCATATAATTAAAAAAAAAAACACTCAAAAAATAAGAAGAAGAAAAAACATAAGTGAAAATTCTAATATAAAATTAAATATAAAGTAGTAAGAAGCACTCACCTTTATATCCAGCTTGATTTGATGTATAAACTGATCGCTATGTTGGTAATCATTTCTTTATCTTTTTAGTTCATGACAGCTAAAGAGTTAATATGATATGCATTTGTAAGTTAAATATAATTGAACCTGCACGAAGAAAAAATTCTTGTTATCAATTACTTATTCAGTAAAACGTGCAACTAATCAAATTTAAAAGTGCAATTTTTATGATCATCTCTAATAAAGAATTTAGATAGTATAGATTCTCAAACATTGAAAGAAAAAAAGAAGAAGAAGAAACTATGGCAAGCTCACATGTTATAGTCTTGATTTTTTGCTTCAACAATTAATAGTAAGTATATGTGTGCTTCAAAATACATAAATCATGGTAGATTTTCAAGAAAAAGAAAAATGATTGATAACGATATGTTAAATTTTGAATCAATAGGACAATGAAATATTTGTGGTGACTTGTAAATGGTAAATGTCTACCTTAAAAAGGCTGTCAACTTTTACATCTAATTGCATTTTTTTAGAAAATCATTACACCTTTCAATATATAAAATATTTTCTCCATAAAATTTACCATATTTAATAGAATAAGTTATTTAAAAATAAGAATTTCGTTAGAACTCTATACCCATAACTTTAGTTTTCCATATAGAGAGGCTATATACTACCTCTACTTTAGCCAAATCATATTCATAAGATCTTTCCATGTGTAACACTAACCTTTTAAAAAAAAATCTAAATTCTAATAAGATCACATTATATTTTTCTATATTATAGAAGAGTTGGTTTGGTCATGGGATGAAAATGATATAACAAATTTATTTAGGGGTAATTTGATCATAACGATAAATTATAAGCTCAATTCAATTATTTTTTCTTGCTTTGACTTTGGAACTTCATCAAAAGTTTGAACAAAAACCTATTATTTTCTCTTTAATTACAAGCAATGTCATTGAAGAAATTTACCATAATGCCATCACAGATATTTCCACACATGTGGGCCCTCTATCTTCCATTTATTTTTCAATCTTATTTATCTTTTTTATTTTTATGTATAAAATTATTTCAAATATATTTAAGTAAATTGATTAGTAGGATGATAATTTATTGTAAAAATTAATTATAATTGATGCAATTAAATAAATTTTATTATTTATTTAATTTCATATCAAACATATAATTTACTTTCGTTCTTATTTGTTATTACATTTTCACCTAATTTAATTTTTTTCCTAATATATTCAATCGTGATTTTACTAAATCATCTCTAATTAATTATTATGGTCATCTAAGTATCATGTCACTTAAATTGGAGTACAAAAAGTTTTTTACAATAATTAAAAATTTAAATTATTTTAAAAAATATTATTTTTCTTTTCTTTTCTATTATATATATATATATATATATATATATATATATATATATATATATATATTTCCATTATAGAGAAGAGGTGGTTTCGACCACCTCTTGCAATTATCAAAATAACCCAATTACTTCCACTTAATTACATATCATGCCTCAATATATAATAATTCTATTATTTTATCATAATAATTTAAATATTTAATATATTTTATTAATTTATATTAATTAAATATAACTACATATTGCAAGTAAAATTTTTTTATTTATTTAATTGTCTATCATGTTCAAAACTAATTTGTTACCACAAATCACAATAATTAATAACTTAAAATATTTAAAAGACATATAAAAATTTTATTGACTCTTACCAAAAAAACTCCTCTACTCCCACTTAATTACATATCATGCCCCAATATATAATAATTCCATTATTTCATCATAAT